>NC_045689.1:33584611-33620960 GCF_003331165.1 Xiphophorus hellerii
CAAAGTCGATCATCGAACTGTGGCCTAGGGTGTCCTGGTGCCAAGTGCACATATGGACAGCCTTATGCCTGATCATGGTGTCGTTATGGACAATCCATGACGAGCACAGAAGTCCAACAACAGAACACCACTTGAGTTCAGATCTGGCAGACCGTTTCTCCTAACCACGCCCCTGTAGGTCTCACTGTCATCACTCCTCTTAAAACATTGAATGAAGCACTTAAGCAACCATTTATTTTAAGTACATTCGCAATGTCATGGTACAAAACCTGGATCATAGCTATGAAACCAGGGCTTAAACCAAAAGCAGTCAAAGTTTGCCACAAATATTGGTGTTCAACCTGGTTAAAACCTTTTTCTTGATCTATAGAAATCAAACCAATATCTATGCTCAGTGAGCTGGAGATTTCCAAAACATCTCTGATTAAAGTGACATTCTCACTTTTCAGCCTGCCAGGCACACAATAGGTTTGGTCTCCATGAATGACTGAAGACATCACTTCTCTAAGTCTGGTAGCCAGGACTTTGGAAAAGATCTTGTAGTCCGTGCAGAGCAAAGAGACTGGTCACCAGTTCCTTAGATCCTGTAGATCTCCTTTCATTGGAAGCAGAGTAACGACTGCTTGTCTGCAGCTCAGAGGCAGCCAATCTCTCTGCAGGCTATCTGTGATCACCTCCAACAAGTCCTTGCCAATCACAGACCAGAAGGACTTGTAGAAATCAACAGGAAGACCGTCCATGCCAGGGGATCTACCACTCTTTAGGTTCATCAAGGCAGTATGCAGTTCATGCAGCGTAAGCTGAGCCCCCAGTTTTCGATTGAGTCTCTGGCTGAAGGTGCTCCTGTATCCGGCCAGCACGTCATGGAGTGGACGAGACTTGTTGTCCAAGATGGCCTGCATCTTGGACAGGATCCTTCTTTCTGACACCACTGTCAGAGACTCCAGCTCCACTCCAATGACGTTACTGGACAACGTCTGTTGGTGTCCTCCACCTTCAGCCTGCATACAGGGTAGCACTGGCAACCACAGAGTCATAAAACACCCTTTTATATGCATCATAATTATTTTTTATTTGCCTGTTTTTCAGGACAAGAGTACTTTCCTTCTGGTTTTGGATGCGAAGACATTCAAGGAGCTGGGAAGGGCTGTGGTGCCAGTCAACATCCCATATGGCTTCCATGGAACATTCAGTAGCACAGCCTAGACTTGCCTTCTTTAATGTTCTTGTCTAATTATACATTACAAATGACTTCGCTATACATTTAATGATAGACTGAAACCCTTCATGGCTCTCTGTTTATATGTTGCATGCTGATGTTTTGCTTATATTACAAAAAAAGGCTTAAGAATGTTGATACTATGAAAGCTTTAAGCACAATGTACCCTGTATTAGTGTGAGAGTGTGTTTATGCTATTGTGCAGCAGGGAATGTGTAATGAAAAGATTACTTAAATAAAATATACTGCTTCCGTAAACCCTGCAATAGCAGAATAAATGATAAATGATGGCAGTACATTTCTAAATACATGAAGCATAAGGAAAAACTTGTGCTTATGTGTTAAGTGCTTTGATTCACTCATGTTTGACTGAAAAAAGAAAAAACAGGAAGTGATCATTTGAATAAAATGTTTCGAAGATCACTCACACCATTTTTTCCCTGTAGCTTTAAAAATTACTTTGGTAATTTGAAAGGAAATACTGTCACCCCGCAATGCTTTTCATAAGTCACAGGAATGTTTTCTTCTTTGTTTGTGCTTCCCTTTTAAGTGTCTGTAGAGAACAAAATGTGTCACTCTTTATAGTGTAACTGCAGCTGGAATAAGTATAGACATTTTTAATTCATTTAACATTTTATTTCAGCAGAAAGATAAAATAATTTTGTAAATGAATTCTATCATTTATTTACAAAGAGGAAAAATATGTTTCTATATTTCTATATTCTAAGTATAGATTCAATAAAAACGTAGGTCTTTTAACACATTTCCTCCTGAACTGCAGACAGGTCACATTTAGTACACAAACAGGGTGACCAGAGAAATAAAACAAACACACCTGCCTCATCTCCCACTTAACTTGTCAAACAGCAGATTTAACTCTGCAGTTTATTAGAAATTAGAGCCAAAGTTTGCCTCAGGTTGCACTTCTTCTCTTTCAGGTAGGACTCCAGGTTTCGAGCTTCTGTCAGAATGCCCTCCAGTTCCTTCATCTGTGTCGTGTCTGCTGCTGCTCTCTCACTGGAACAAACCAGACTGACTGTAAAAATATAATCATACTCTTAAATCAGCAAAAAAGTTACACATCCTGACGTTGTGTAACTTCTTCGGTATTCATCCCACGTTTTGAAAACAATCAGTTGTTTAAACAATCAGTTTAAACAAACCTTAACGACTGGTGATTACACACTAAACACCTGGACCCGCTGAAAGATCACAGACTACTGGATCCTTTCAGAACAACGAAAGCTGACAGAGAGCATCAAACTCAAACAGTTTTAAGGGCAACACCTTGAAGGAACACACACTAATAAGTGGAGGTAATAGAATATATTAGAAAGTAAACTTAGATCATCCTGACTGTATATGATATTATTTGATGGGGTTAGGAATGACTCAACATTGACTTTAAACACGTAATCTCTTTTTTTCCACAGCGTGAAATCCAGTGCAGTCATGCGTTTATGTTACGTAGACACAAACTGAGTTTTTATTATTTTTAAGTTGCCATAAAAAAACTGCTAGGACCCTTGCCAGGTCCTAGCAGTCCGTCAACAGTTGGGCTGATGATCGGTTTAGACTACCTGACTGCAGGTGTTTGACTGTGATAGAGATTGGGTCGGTTTCCCTCACACATTCACACTCTTCACTCCATCTCATTTGGTGCTGACTCACCTGGCAGATTAACCACAACCAGAGACAGATGCAGACTGTCACTGATGGGAATTGGGGGTAAAATCATGTAGAGCACATCCAGCTTTATTGTTACTGGACTACATCAGTAAAGCATTTGAGATGAAGATCTGTCATGATCTTCACTGACAGCCAGATGGATAATCTAGCTCAGCATAGGCAAAATGTTTTGGGTTCTTTTATCCCAACCCCTAAGGAAGAAGTTAGTGCTTTCAACTATAGCAAAGAGCTGCAAGAGGTGTTGCTGGTGCGGGTAGTCTCTTCTGCTAAATTCAGAGACAGAAAGCCTTTTGTCTTTGCCATGACAGCGGAATGAGTGTATGTATGGCTGAAAAATTTTCATGCAGTCTAGATTTATAAGCAGATCCAGGCTTTTTAAGGTTATGATTCACTCTTAAACTTTTAATCAGCTGATGTAAGGGTGATCGATATTTCCAAAAAATATCACAATATTTTTTTTAAAACTTCCATGACAACATCACAGACAATATTCCACATTTTCAGATTTTTCATTTGTTTTTATGATTTGGTCAAACAAATATGTAACTTCAAAACAGTTGCTTTTTTAGTTTAATTTATAAACTGACATTAGAATAAGAAATATTTTCATAAATAAAATCACATAATATGTTTAGTGCATCAAAGAAAATATAAAATAGATCAAATATAAATGTAAACTAATTATAGCCAACAAAAAGCAGTTTGAAATCAGTTACCAAGTGTAACAAAAAAAAAAACACAAATAAAACAAACTTGTAGTTCTACTGAACATTAGTTTTAGAAGATGTTAAAAAGTATTTCCCCCTCATGTTTTTTAAAGAACGCCTACATTATGTGCAAAGCTAAGAATTTTATTTTAATATGAAAAATAATCTTACTTTTAAAAATGCTCAACACCAAAATACATGTTACATAAAAAACTCTGCAGATAGTAAATGCTTGTGCTCACATTCTAATGATCTGGAACTCATTTTAACTGCTTAACTGAGGTCGGGCTTAACTGAACCCGACCTCAGTTAAGCCCGGTATATATATATACATACATCAAATATATCAATATCATTTGATATTGTTATATTAATTTTTTTATTATTGTAGGCAAGATTATGTAGCACACCCCTAAGCGGATGAACAATCTCAGTTAAAATGCCGTTTTGAGTCATTTGTCTACTATTCTATTTGCACTGTCTTTTCTAGTTTGTTTTTTTTTTGCATTTGAAGCTCATTGGTTATGATTTCCAGAATGCAGTTTGAATATTTGCAATTTCTTCACTGGCATTGATATTTTTTTGCAGAATTGTATCTGACAGTTAAAATTGTGCCAGTGCTTGTGGTCACAAACTGTGTTAAGAAAGTGTGATGTAAACTATACCTTTGGGGTGGTTAAATGTAACACTCTGTGGTCTCTTATGCGGTCATAGGTAGTTGCATAGCTAATTACCAGACATCAAAAAATAAGCTATTACAACCCTCAAGCTCCAAGCCAGAGTAGCATGATCAAAAACTGGAATAACTTCAGGATTACCGTAAAAGGTCAGTAAAGTTTGTGAGCAGCATGCTGATCTCTCTTCCTGCACCTGGAGCAAGAAACAAAATGTCACATAATAGTAGTAAAAAGGAACTATTATATGTTTTATATATGTTTTTCAGCATCTGTAAGTGATCTAAGGTTAGTCTAGACTGGGGCATCCTTACACACATTAAAAGTAGCTCACTACTTGTGAGAAAGGCATACTTGCAGCCGTGGCATCAAATGAACCGGCTGACTTCAGAGTAGATGCTTCAGAATGAGCTTTTTTCTTCTTTGGTGGAGATTTGTCCCGATATGAACGTGGACAATCCATCTGCAGCAAGGAGAAAAGATGAATTCTTAAAGCTTGTCATGGCAGTTTTGTTCCTCTTAATCTGTCACTGTATCATCTGTCAAACATCTGAACGCACGTTAAAAACAGATTTCTCAAAATGGAATATCCAAGGTAAAGTGATGCATGGTTTTGAAAATGTTTTACAAAAATAGTAAATGTGTGCATTGTATTCACATACAACAGACCCTTTTAATCGAATACCTCGAAATAAAATTCTCTCTCCCCCCCTCACCACTGCACACCATTTTCTACCTCGTTACATGCCTTGTTTAAAGTGAGCGACACCAGAGTATCTTGACCTATGCATGTAACCCCTAAGGCAGGGGTGCCCAAACTTTTTGAGACCAAGATCTACTTTTTCTTTCACCAGCCGGCAGAGACACAAGACACAAAGTTATAAAAATTGTAAATGAAACTCTATTGACTAATTTTATATGCAAATACACATCAGTAACAGCACACATATTAAAGTGGTATAAAATTTAACGCAGTTTTGTCCTCATAGAGATTCTGATACTAGAAGGAGATTACTAGTTTCTCGTAGCAGAAGCTTGTTGCAAACTTTAGGCCAGCAGGCGTAAATCAGTTATGGTAGATCTGAAATTTAGTTTTATAATTTAAATGTGAGAGACGGCAGACTAATAGGAGGAATCAAAGAGAACTGTTAAGATAAAAGCACATCTTCTAAAGTTGGGATATTTTTCCTCCAACAGGTAAAGAAAGTGTCACCTCAAGCCAGATGTTGGACTGGATTTTATTTCAGTGTCAATTGTGAATGTTAGCTCCTCATTTTCAGCAGTGGAGCTATGCAGGTTGAAAAAGCTTCTCATTTTGGAGAAAGTCTCATAAACATCAACATGTAGTCAGTAAAGCTCCTCTCAAACTCTGGGCTCAAGGCAAGATTTTAATATTGGACAAGTAGTTTAATTTCACATAATTGTTGTGGGAGGAGCCATTTATTTGCTAAATACTTCATTAAATGTCCTATTTGATGTTTGTTGTGAATGACACTCGCAAACAAGGTAATTAGACCAATTTTGTCGTTTATTGAACACTAAAATTACAGCGGCTATAATGCGCCATAACAACGGTAAACAAAGGTAAAATAACCCGAACAAGTAAGCAACTCAAAACCACTCCTATTTTTTTACTTAGTCTGTACTTAGAGATTATGTTAAAAACATAACATTCAGTCCTCTACGATATTTTGTTTTCAGTCTTTCTGTTTATTTTGCGATTATCTATAAGCGCTCGCCTGAACACAGCAGTGGTTGATTAGCTATTTTAAACTCCTGCTCTGCTAGTGATGTCAGAAATTCGGTCTGTGGATCGCCTTTTTTTAACTGAACCGAAACGCACAGAATTGCGCAACACATTGTTGGAATAATAATTACTGTGATTATTAGTTTTGTTGGGTCATTAATTTGAACATGTTTTGTTGAGTTCTTCTTTTTTATCTTTAATAAATTTACAAACGTTTTGGATCTTAGTGAATATTTTGATAAGTGTGTCAGGAGAGGACCTGCTGGTCTCAGCCTCCTGGCAGCATTCAGCTTGTCTCTTACTGCAGAAATCAACTCAAAACATACCAGAGATCGACCGGTCGATCGTGATCGACATATTGAGCACCCCTGCTCTAAAGCATTCAAATGCTGCATAATGCTCAAGTGAATGCTGGTAAATTGCAAGCCGCACCTCTTTGGTTATGCTATTCAATCTGCATCCACTGAAAATACACCCTTGCAAGGTACAGTGTTTATCACAGAGCTAGAGTTGATTCAAGTGGCCTAAATATAAAGATCCCTGCCACATATTTTTTAGACACAAATTTTCTTTTGAAAACCTTGTATCCTTTTCTTATAATTTCAAAAGGTTCTCCGTACTGATTTGTCACATAAAGTGTCAATAAACTTCGTAGTTGTAACAAAATTGCCAAGATATAAAAACTTGCATGAATATACTTATTTTATCCATCCATTGTCTATACCCGCTTGTCCCTGTATGAAATATACTCTTTCATGAAAAACTATCTGCCATGTAGAGACAACTTATTAATAGGGCTGAAACTAATGATTATTTTAGAAATTGATTATTCTATCAATTATTAACAATGAGTAATCACTTATTCAGACAAAGAAATTGGCACATTCTCCAACTGAACCACTTAAATAAGTGGTTAAATTGACTGATGCCTCCCATCCCTCCTCCCCTTACCCTTTTTTTATTACCCCCTCTCCTTTCTTTTCTGTCTTTATTTTCCTTTTTTATTTTATTATCTTTATACTTGGTCTGTACATATTTTGTCCTGTTCAGTTATGTAAAAAAAAAACAAAAAAACTCTTAGGTGAATTATATGCCTTTTTCCAGCTGTTCACTCAGTAATTCTTTTGTATTTGTGTCTCCTTTTTTGTATGTCATGGAAAGGGTGACATAAGTAGCAATTTTGTGACATAAATAGTTAGAATTCCTGTTGTAATGTCCCCTTTCCTCCTAATAAAAAAATATAAAAAAATACTTATTTAATATTTATCATTCCAAAAAATATTCAAATTTATTAGAATATTAGAAATATATTTTAAAAATGCTATTAACCAAATAATTCAATTCATTTTATATAAGAAAACATTTTATTGCCTTAAATGCAATGCGTTAGTGAACACTTATTTCTAACATCAACATGTGAAAGCTCAGCCTTTTCTGCTTGACTTAGGATCAAACACAGTGTAGAGCTAAGGTTCTTTGGATTAACCAATTAATAACTGGATGACAAAATATGGTTAATAGAACATTTATTTTGAGGAATTTTAATGGGGTGAAGCTAAAACTATGCCAATGGAAGAGTTCTGGATAGAACAGATTTGTAAACAAAGAAAGGTAAAGTGTATATAACTTTTGTACAGTTTACGCTTAATTAGTACTGTGGGTGTGTTCTTTATTCAGCAAATGGCCTGTTTTTGAGTGTCCAATTAACAAATAATTGATTACTAAATTAGTTGATGATGATTTAAATAGTCATTTAATGACAATCTGACCGTTTCAGTTCTATTTGTTACAAACATTTCTTATTGTGTAAAACTTTTGAAGATTAACACTGAAGGCGTGACAAATCTGTGGAACGCAGTTAAGTGTAACACTGTCACACAAACTAGCCTGTCTTAGGAAAATATTAATATAAAAATCATTTTATAAAAGAAAAAAAAACTATTTTATTGCCGTAATGCTGTAAATATTTCATTTCAGGAAATAGGTTAGTCTAAAATGTATGTCTTCTCAAGATAAGTAACATGGAAATTGGCTTCTTATTTTGATATATTGAGTACATGGTTGTGAGAAGATTCCTGCAGATAAGTAAACAGTTGGATGTGTGCATGAAGTGATATCCGATGTTCTAACCTCTTGGGAAGTTGTTTGGATTGTCCCTTTGTTGCTGCTCAGCGTCTGTTTGGCTACTGCTGGTGGCATCAGTTTTCCTGCCATTGTTGCCATGTCTTTCATTACACTGTAGACAAGACATTTAGCAAGTCAGTGGCTATTCCTAACACTTCTATTACAAGTGATAGGTCACGTTTGCATGAGTTCAATGCAGCTAAACACAAACGTTGTAAGGTTCAGTATAAAAAGCGCTAAATAAATGTATCTAGCACAGTTTCACTGAGCAATCGTGGAATATTAGTGGTTTTGCTGATAGATTGTGTTTAAGGATAAATGTCAAATATTATTTACATCCACTTTTACAGCTTAAATCTGTAACAATTATTGTACCTCCATAAATATTACTGTACGTGTTAAAATATTATCTTATCTGTATGAGGACAACCAGAAGCTGCTTATTACACTTTTCAAAATCTATAAAGTTGATTTGTATTAAACGACTTCATACTCACGCTTGTAATTTATCAGCAATTCTATTTTTTATTTCGCGACCTTTATTGCTAAGTATAAGCTAACAATATCCTGAGGAGGAAAAATATTAGCAAAACAAGCTAGTCGCTAGCCTGTTGCTAATAAACTGCATAAAAAATGTAACAACGATTGTTTACAGGTGACTACTCACAAGCTCACTCACAAATGCAAAGGGTCTGTTTAAGACTTAAATATATTCATATATTATTGCGTTTTCATCCGCAGCCGAACTAGACGTTATTTTCTAATTCATTTTAGAGGGGCGCAAAACAACAGCGCGTGTCAACCGTGATGGATTCAAGAAAACGTCGGGCCAAAGAACTGCGCAACTTTTCTGTGGCTTTTGAAATTTAACCCATTAATGCCTGAATTCATATGCAATTGTATGGGCGGGCATTGGGGAGCATTGCTCGCCCACAGAGTCAATCGTTCTCCTTTTTTACCTCAGAGTGACCAACTTTCTATTATTTCTGTCTCGATTTGATACAGTAGAGGTTCCAGCACTTCCCGTATCTGTGTCCTTTGTTTCCCGCATTTTTTTTCAGTCATTACAGCTGCTTAATCCATTGTTAACATGTCATAGGGGAGAGCTGCTGCTACTGTGCAGAGCGGCACGCCGGTGTGTGTCAGAATCATGGCAGCAAACTAGCCAAAGGAAAAGAACTTTGCACAGTTTTATTCCTAAAATTAACCCGAGTGAGTTAAATAATGCTGTTGTAATGTTAGCTAAATGATGACTAGCTAATGCCAATATATCACGTTAAGCTTGTTAACAAGAATAGGCTACTAGTATTGTTGTCATCTATGTTCAAAAGTGGGTAGTACTGGTCATGAGCAACTGGTTGAGCAACTTTTTTGACAAAATAAAGGCTACTTATAAATAATTGTGTATGTTTTCCCCATGAAGAGACTTCAGATGTACCTTTTTAAGTGGGGTAGTCTGAGCACTCCAACACTACCGTTGGACTGTTGTTTGTGGACACTGTGATTTCCTGTGAATTATTTGTTTATTTCACATTCGTTCGGTTATTAGTTTCGTTTCATGGAAACCCAAGCTCTCAAGAACAGTCTTTGTGAACGTGAGTTGTAGATGTTTCTCACATTCCCACAGCTCTTGAACGCAGCATCATTGGCATCACTTGCCAGTAGAAGGAGCTCTTTCGAGCTCACCTAATCCAGGAGCCAAACATACACAAACATGGCGAAAACGCAGGCGGACAAGATGCTGCCCTCTCTCTGGTGTTCCATATGCTTCTCGGTCCTGGCGCTTTCCGGGGGAACCCCGTCGGTCCTCCATCTTCACCAAGAGCGACGCTACACCCTTCCTCAGACCAGAGGCTTTTTCACCGTTGGAGCGAATCTGGATGTATTCGCGCGAGATGGAAGAGGCGCCGCGGCTCCAGCGCTGCCTCTGGCCGCTCAAGTTGCGTCCGGTTCAGGCGCCCAGGGGGAGCATCGGAGCCGACGGAGCGCTGGCAAGTCGGCCATGCCGAAGGTTTACGGCCAGGTAAAGCAGCGCACGACGCAATCCGGTGAGGCTGGGGCAATCTGAGCTCCATGCATCATCTCACACTGTCCTTAGCTAACAGACGTGGACATTTCTCACCATTCTTCACCATAACCTCACATTACTCCAACTTGAATGTGGTAAAGAAATGTGTGTTTGTGCTGTTTAACCTTGCTCAGGGTAGTGCTGAGGAGGTTCATCTGGTGTTTGCAATGGTGCACAGTTCAGTGAACATGCACAAACCAGCAGCCTGCAAATGGCAGCCTGTTTAGAATAAGATAAACCAGTAAATTCAGATCTTACTAGAACCCACTTACAATTCTACAAACATCAGAGTGTCTGCAGGTTCCTGTAATTAGCTGGAAGAGGGAAGCCTGGTGTTTTCTCAATAAAGAGACTTGTGGTGTTTGCAGGTGTGGACTGTTGGGTAACTAACAGTTGATTTGTTTTCCTGGGTGCTGAAGAAAATGCAGCACTGCAAGGATTTTATTGTCATCCAGCACTGAAAATACTGGAAGGAAAATGACTTGGCAGAATGCTGTACAGGTATGCATTAAACAAGAGCTTGGTATAATTGATACTTCAGTAATAGTTAGATCAGAACGAGGAAGTGATCTCATCCTGCCTTGGTCAGAGTAAAGCAAGCCTCTGTTTGCTGAGGGGGTCCGCTGTGGGTTTGCATCACTGGAACATAATTATTAGGATTGGCGCAAGTCGTCAGTGATGCTAGCTTTGCTTTGTCATTCAATAAAGGCCATCCATTATGCCTGTGTCTGACATCCTGTGTGTGACTAGTGCACGCTCCTCATCTTCTAGGATGACACAGCTGTTGAGCAGGAAAACACTTTGAAGGAATGAGTGCAGTACCACAGCAGCATGCAAGTTCAGGAAGACTTGGAGAAAGAGGGCTGTGTTTTAGGGAACTCAGCTGAACTGATTCAGGGTGCTGCTGCCATTTGGATGATTCCTGCAAGTTCTGGAATACAAGAGAATTCAGAGGCAAAACATGCATTAGAATATGAAAGAAGTTCCCTGTCTCATTCTCTAAAATGACCATTCTTCTAATTGTGAAACTACAGATCTCTACTTGCAGTTGTTTAATTTAATAATGAACCATTTTGTAGAATATGTACATAAACAAAAACATTGAAGAACCTAAGCTCCTTTAAAATGCATAAACTGCTCTCTCCCTTCTTGCTGAGTTTCACTAACCATGTTTCCATCAATATTTTTTATTTAGCACATATTAAAGCATTGCATCAAAAATGTTATATTACTCAATTTTGTGAAAAAGTAGTTCTTATGCTCATTGGAGTTTGTTTTTGGCTTGTTTGAAAGAGTTAATCCGCTAAAGGGGAGATGGAAAGACATTTGCTGAATAAGTTTTAATGTAACGGAAGCGCCCATCCACTGACGGGTATTCACCTTACCAGAGGCAAGAAGCTCTGAAAAATGTCCAAGTCCAAACCTTCAGTATGGAGGGGAGGACTCTGCGTTTTTCTGAGATGTGTGGTCTGTTCGAGTTTGCAACGAATTAAATTTTTTGTTGTTGTTGTTTTAAGTTAAAGTCGGATCTGTTACTCTGAGTGTTTCACTGACGGATCAAATGTATTCCTAAAAGATAAGTTTATAGTTTATGCATTTAAAAGCCAGAGAGCGGAACAATCACACCACTGGCACCTCTGTGCGTTGAAGCCTGCACTGCCTCTGCCTGATCTCAGCACAGATCGTGCACGCCTCCTTTCACTCAAACAGGACACAGGCTGACTTGTATGCCATACAGGCATACTTGGCATACAGGCATACTTGCCTGTATGCCAAGGCATACAGATAACCTTGATAATAAGTTTATCAAGGTTATCAACCTTGATAACCTCATGAGGTTATCAGAATCACAACCTTGTAATAATAATTCCTCACATGAACCGCTGTGAGGAATTTGGTTTCTTTAGAGAACTCCACATCAAGGTAAGGGTTTAAAGCCCGCCGCGTTAGCTCTGGTTGCTCAGCTCAATGTGGACCTCAGGAATAACTTGTACAGTAGTCGCGCTTTCAGAGGTGTTTGCTAAGCAAGTGGTGAAAATGATTTATCTTTGTGAACAAAGAATTATATGGGGCATTTACATCTCAAAACGCTGCCCAGCGTGTGGCTCTGTCTTCCCTGTAAAGTTTATGTATGTGGTCCCGGTTGGTCGGTGCATTATTGGTTATCGAACCGGTACTAATCACTCATCATGCAGGTGCAGCCCGGTGACGAGCTTTCGTGCTCTCCTCGTAGTCACTCATCATGCTTGTTTTTATATATTATTATTATTTTTCCGTTTACACGATGCATCAAACCATATCAAATGCTTTGTGTACTTGGTTAGCCAGAGGCGAAGATCTGACAAACTTTTCACTTAAAGTTGGGCAACCACAACATTTTCGTGTATTTAAAAACTCAACAGACACGAAATGGAAGAGCTACTAAAGCCACATTAGCTACCTTGAATTAAATCGTGTTGCAGCGGATTTAACTCATCATGCACTCATCATGACTCATAAAGTCCAAGGCTTTATGAGGCCTTGAGCAGAATTTGATTTGAGGGCCGCTCTTGCTGCTAAAAACATCAACATCTTTAACAGCTTCTGTGTTAGATTTAGTGAAATCTGGGAGAGGGGGAGTAGTTTAATTGGCCAACTTAAAAAGCAATAAATTATAATTGCAGTTTACTAATTTGTATTTGTGAAGAAACATATCTCAAAGTCCCAGATTAAACTCATAGCATCAGAGTGTAACTGTGGTAACAAAACAATCTAACTATGAATATTGCTTTTTGAACTTTTACAAAGTAAACTTTCCACCTCCTTAAAATCTTAAATTTAAATGTTAATTTAAAATATTTAAATTTATGTATGCTGAAGCCATTAAATCAAATTTAGCAGCATTGATAATCTCAATAAATTAATGTTATATATCTGTGGTCTGTGTTAAAATATTAGCATTCATGGGGTCCCTGAAGGTCTGGGGGCCTGATGGAGCCACTGACTTAATTTGGATTAAACAGAAGTGCAGTAATTGATATACGTTTTAATTGTCTACTTGTTATTTTTAAGGCTAGTTGTGGGTTTTGCATTTCACTGGCGATGTCTTCCTGTAACATACGGAAGGCGTACATCTGAAAACCTTACTCCAGCTTACTTGTTGGAGCTTCAGAATGATGTACATCACTGATTGTTATCTTGGGCAAGCCCTGCAAGCACTAACTGTAAAATACCATTTTCAATAAACCGGAAGCGACCAAGCCGCTTATCCCCGAATGCGGAAGCAGCCGTTCATTGGTTCAATATATATTTTCTCATTGATGATGCAAGGATTCAAAGATTTTTTTATCATCATACCAGCTTGGGTTTGTGGTACGAAATTTGTACTCAGATCCCAGATTAAGAAACACACAAAAACATAAATAGATAAATAATTAAATGCAAATAAATAAATGAACAACAAAGTAATTTAAGAGACATATATAAAACTAACTAATCTATGTGGAGAAGCTGCATTTGGTGCAGGCCAAATTTTTATTTATTGACTTAAATGTTTATTTATATATTTATTTTATTCTATTTTGAATTTCATGTCTAAACAACAAATTTTATAAACTCTTCTGAACAGCTTGTAGTTTTCTTTTTTACAGTGCACTTTGCCCAGCCAGTTATATCTTTTATACCCATGTTAACGACGAGATTTGGCTTTTTCATCACAAACAGAAACACATCTGCCAGTTATGTACTTCCACGATGTGCTCTGCCACGTATTTGTTGTGACCGGAATGATATAAAATTTAGTTTTCCAGTTTGTTCGCAAAGCTGATGCTACGTTAAGCATCAACTACAGCACAGCAGCCTGCTGTGTTCAGTCTATCTGCTCAACTGTGTAAATACGCCCACCGTGCTCGCTCTGAACAAGCCACAAGGCAGAAACTCCAGGAGGAGAAAGGTTGTTGTATTCCATGCATCTCACCAGTCATTTTAAGGATGCCTATTGGTCTCCCAAAAAAACCTAGACATTATCATCTTCAATGAAGTTCACCCGTAACGAACTTGAAAATTGGATGTTATGCTGCTAGCTCATAGCATTTGTCAACAACTCATAGGTTCAAGTGAGAGCGTTATGCAACACAAATAATCACCTGGATGAAACATTGTGTGCTAAATAATAAAACATAATTTATCAAATTTTCGAGGCAGATAATTTGTTTCTATTAATTTTAGTAATTGAAGTACTCGAATCATTCGAGGAATCATTCCATCCCTATTCTTCAATCAGAAATCCTCTGGCTGAACCTGGCTACGTTCTGGAGTGCAGCTTAAAGTGCCAAACATCCTGCTGCAGAGGCCATCCACCACAGACACATTCTGAGCTCGTGGTGAACTTGTGTGCTGCTGGAAGTGTTGGAGGAATCTGTAAAACATGGTGCAGTATGCGTCTGGGTTTTAAATTGGCCACAGGAATGTTGTAAAGTGGAGGTCTGTTGGCTCAGAATCTGAAGAACAGCTCTGCTGCTGCCTCTGATGTGTGGTTGTCAAACCACAGAGCTGGAATTGCCCAAGACCCTCCCTGTAATCCGCTGATGATCGCATGAGGAAGGGTCAGGTGCAAGTCAGCTGAGCTTGGAGAAGGCTCGCTAGTTGAACCACAAAGGCTGTGCACCAGCTTCTGAACCAATGAAATCAAGATGCTGTGTTGCATAAGAAACTAACTGTAGGCTACAATGGTATAAAATAGCTTCTCATCATCATCCTACCCCATATTCAACAGTAACACCCTCCAGAGTTTTTGCTCTACCACCTGAGCTCTGATCATCAGTCAATGAACCCTAATAAAGTCATCTTGCTCCCAACAGTTTGCTGCAACTTGTGAAAAAGCCTTTTGGCTTCACAGCCAGTCTGATTCCAGTTCAGTCGTGCCAGGCTGCAGAGACTGCCTCCCCCCCTCTAGTCCTCTTCACCCGATATAAAATGCAGAAATTTACTGCTGCAGCAGGCCTTGGCTTGAGAGACGGCCCAGGCTTTTACCCAGGCATGCTGACGAGGCGGTGTGTGTCAGTGGAGTGGGGCCTTTGTGTGCAGGTAACACTTTGGCGACAGCATATGCCCTTGTTCCCCAGAATTTTTGCGTTGCTGTGACTACAGCATCACAAAAGGGCAAAACCACATTGATAAATCATCATTTACTTGCTGTGCCTCTTTGTTGTCCACCCACTCCCTGGACGAGAGCTTGATATTTCTAGTTACTACGTTGGTTTTATAGATTTTTCTTTTTTCAGGCTGCTGTGGGAAAAGATATTAGCGTCTTTGCCTTTTATGAGATTTATTTTTTTCTTTCTCCCTGTAAGATCATGGTAGGAACACTGGTGTTAGATCAGCAAATGAAGCTGTGGAGAGCAGATCACGTCGGACCACAAAAACGTGTGTCAAAAAAGCTGCCACGTGTGTTATTTCTGGAGCAGCAGAAAGACTTTGGAAGAAAAATTAAGCTCTTTCAGGGATCTGCCCCCTCTTGGAGTCATCCATAAAATATTAGTGAAGAAGAACTCTGAGAGATGAGATAGCCGAGATAGCCAAGCAGTGACAAGAAGGATGAAATAGCCCATTTCTTTGTATCCATCCATCTGCCTGATGGGAGGTGCACACAGGAGGTTTTGGTGTTTTGGTGTTTTGGCTTGTCATTGCAGTATTTACTGTTTGCATGGAAATAGACATGCAGGCAAAATTATAGGTACGCCTCTCAGGTGTTAATGACATGGTCATGGAAAACTACAGATCGATTTTCCTTTTTAAGTGAGCTGGGTGTGTTACAAGTCAGTCTGCTGTGGTATGAAATTACAAAAACAAAAAAGTTCAAATTTTCTACTTCCACCTGTTATATTTTAGTACTGTTTCTTTTTGCCCCCCAAAAATAAATAAGTAGGGCTCCACCAATTTTAAAAATTTGGCCCAATATTGATATCCAATATTAATATTGCTGTGATGGCCAATAATCGATCTTTACTGATATTACATATATTTCCCTGCTCTTGTAACTGCACAGAAAGACTGATCTACTCTCTTTGCTAGAGGCAGTTGGGAGGAAGTCATAACGTTATAATGAAGTTATAATCTCTCCCCATTATAATTGCCCTAACCCCTCCGGAAACATATATTAAACTGCCGCCGCTCAAAATAGATTTGACCTAAACAATGAGCTGCTGGCAGTATTAAAGTTTGATATTGTGGCGAGTAAATTCAGAAAAAAGTATACAACGCTCCTTAGGGTCGTGTACAAGGTAAACACAAACGTATTGTTCAGAGGTACTTTGCTGATATCCACATGGACAGGAAAACATGAAATGCCAAAAAACATCAGATGCCAACTGGGCTAATGCTATAAGCTAATGCTATGACACTGATGTGTGAAAACAATGTGTAAAGGTCAGAAAAGCACCGATAAGTAGAACGGTGAAGTAATAACGTTCTTGGAGTGTCCAGGCTGAACAACATAAGCTAACGGTATCTGTTTAAATATTTTCACCAATAATGGTGTTCTGTCCCTCCAAGCTCCCTCATCGAGAGTTCTCCAGCAGTACCAGTTAATTCAGGAAAATGTTAATCAGCTGGCTGCTCTGTCGACTACTTAACAGTGAAGCAACAAAACAAACCAGTTTACTCCCCTCCATTATTCCTCTGTTTACTTGTAAAAACAGTGAAACGTTATCTTACACAGCCTGGAGATGTGTTTGGGGTCATTGTCGTGTTGAAAAATAAATGATGGTCCATCTAAACGCAAACCGGATGAAATAGCATGCCGCTGCAAGATGCTGTGGTAGCTATGCTGGTTCAGTATGCCTTCAATTTTGAATAAATCCCCAACAGTGTCACCAGCAAAGCACCCCCACACCATCACACCTCCTCCTCCAAGCTTCACGGTGGGAACCAGGCATGTAGAGTCCATCCGTTCACCTTTTCTGCGTCACACAAAGACACGGTGGTTGGAACCAAAGATCTCAAATTTGGCCTCATCAGACCAAAGCACAGATTTCCACTGGTCTAATGTCCATTCCTTGTGTTCTTTAGCCCAAACAAGTCTCTTCTGCTTGTTGCCTGTCCTTAGCAGTGGTTTCCTAGCAGCTATTCTACCATGAAGGCCTGATTCACACAGTCTCCTCTTAACAGTTGTTCTACGTAGAGATGTGTCTGCTGCTAGAACTCTGTGTGGCATTGATCTGGTCTCTAATCTGAGCTGCTGTTAACCTGCGATTTCTGAGGCTGGTGACTCGGATGAACTTATCCTCCGCAGCAGAGGTGACTCTTGGTTTTCCTTTCCTGGGGCGGTCCTCATGTGAGCCAGTTTCTTTGTAGCGCTTGATGGTTTTTGCGACTGCACTTGGGGACACTTTCAAAGTTTTCCCAATTTTTCGGACTGACTGATCTTCATTTCTTAAAGTACTGATGGCCACTTGTTTTTCTTTACTTAGCTGCTTTTTTCTTGCCATAATACAAATTCTAACAGTCTATTCAGTAGGACTATCAGCTGTGTATCCATCTGACTTCTGCACAACACAACTGATGGTCCCAACCCCATTTATAAGGCAAGAAATCCCACTTATTAACCTGACAGGACACACCTGTGAAGTGAAAACCATTTCAGGTGACTACCTCTTGAAGCTCATCAAGAGAATGCAGAGTGTGTGCAAAGCAGTAATCACAGCAAAAGGTTGCTACTTTGAAGAAACTAGAATATAAGGCGTATTTCAGTTGTTTTACACTTTTTTGTTTAGTACATATTTCCACATGTGTTAATTCATAGTTTTGATGCCTTCAGTGTGAATCTACAATGTCAATAGTCATGAAAATAAAGGAAACTCATTGAATTAGAAGGTGTGTCCAAACTTTTGGTCTGTAATGTGTGTATATATATACTGTATATACAGTATATACTGTGTATATATACATATATATAAAATATAAGCCGCATGGTTCAAAGCGTGGGGGAAAAAGTAGCGGCTTATAGTCTGAAAAATACGGTAATGAAGGAAGACATTTCCAGGGAAGGCCTACTACATTAGCTGTCGCGTTACATCTTACATGTCCGATGTTTAGAAGCTGTCCAGTGATGTCCGTAAACAGAAATCACATTAACACAATCCTGTGTTCTTAAAGCACCATTGTACAACACAATAGTCACGTGGTGCGTCATTCCTTCCAGGATGCACTTTGATACATATATTTAGTAACAAAGTGGTTGTTTTTATAAATTGATTAGTGATTTTTGTATATTGCAATGACGCCAACGCCGCAGATGTAGTCCCGTTAAACTGTGTTCATTAGAATAAGTACGAGCTGCTATTCCTGAGGCTGTAGCTCACGCCTCTAACAAACCGGTACACTCAACTGATAGCTTCATTGCTAACCCAACTCTGAACGCTCTCCTCTTCCGGTTCTGGCAATGCCGCTCCACCGATCCCCCGCCCACATGACAGGCCTGTCACATGTGAGTGGAAGTCAGCAGAGTCAGACAGGGGAAGCCCATAACATCCTACACATAACAATAAGGATCACAATGCAACTTATAATAAATACACATAATCATATGGACCTCAGCAGTACTAAAACACAGAATCGTTGCACTAAATTTAGAATGACACTTAGCTATATTATTGTGTATTGTTGCTCAAGTCCGAGGATGGTTGTGTGACAAAAGAGAAGAGGATACTGTTATGTCTTACCATTACACTGACTTGTTTGGCATTTGCGCAGAAATCACACTTAAACTGTATTAATTTAATTTTATATACTTTACCTTTTCAAAAGGCTACTGCTTTATTTTTATAACTGCAGGTTGCGTTTTATTGCACTCCGTTTGTTGCCAAGATAAGGGGCACGTTATGCATGTTCCGTTTTTTTTTTTTTTTGTGTGTGTGTATGTTGTTTTTTCGATCACACACTTAACGGTGATTATTTACAAAGAGCGATCATGATGCAAACTGCATTTGGGAGCAGATTTCCCAAGTTCCAAAAGGAAAAAAAAGACATAAAAAAATCTGATTTCTTTATTGCATTTCTTTAATTTTATCAATGCAACGAAACATAATACATTAACAAAAGAATAGTCATGTGGTGCGTCATTCCTTGCAGGACGCACTGCAGGGAAAATAAACATTTAATTATGAATTAAAATTATGTATACACTTAGTCATTTTGATAATAGGCTAATATAAACATAAGGCTTTTAATTTTTTGCTGCTCCAGACAGATTTTTTTTTTTTTCTTTTGATCCAATATGGCTCTTTCAACATTTTGGGTTGCCGATACCTGGCTTAGGTAATTAGGACCCCCTTTAAGTGGTCCACACATCACGATTTACATCAGTAAAATTGTTTTCAGTCCATACAATAATAGTGAAGAAAAAAAGACTACAGATTAAAATATATTAATCATGATAATTTTGTTATTGCAATAGTCAACAATTTCCAACAATAGTCAACAATGGAAGGCATGTTGGTGGAATTGAGGAGGTCTTCAAAGTATTCTGCCCACTGGCACAAAACGTCCTGAGTCGAGGACGTTTTGCACACCATCCCCCCTATAAAGAGTGTTGGTGCTGTACTGCTTTCCCCTCTTGAGATGCTGGATAGTGAATCAGAATTGCCTTGAAGCCGTGCAGAAGATCACAAAATTACACAAAAACTGGTCGAGCTCTTAACGCACAGTATTAATTATATTAGAGTTTCTTAAATTCATATCTGATTTTTATTTTTGTTTCGTATTTGTGTCTTGCAGGCCAACTTGAATGACTCTCATAATCAGATGGTGGTACACTGGGCTGGTGAGAAGAGCAACGTCATTGTAGCCTTAGCCCGAGAAAGCACGGCAGCCACCGGGCCCAAAACCAGTTCTGTAAGTACTCATACAGCACAGTACTATTTCATCTTCCATGCATTCAACCTCTGCTGCATACTGTGCGTTACTGACTTCATTTTTGCTCACCCCTAAAAATATCTACTTAACAGACCAAGATCTTTCATTTCAAAAAATAGACACTAGTGGGGACAATTAATATCAGTGTGGTTTTGGACAGACATGGTTCTCCCAATCTGCCATGGTTGGGCGAACTCCCACGCTCCCTCTGGGACCCTGATGAGGCTGTGTAGCTGGTTCAGTGTTCCACGACCAGAACGAAAACCACACTGCTCTTCCTAAATCTGAGGTTTGACTATCCAATGGACCCTCTTCTCCAAAACCCCTGAATAGACCTTGCCAGGGAAGCTTAAGAGCTTAAGACCCCTGTGTAGTTGAGCGCACTCTGTAGTCTCCTTTTTAAATAGAAAGACCACAATGGTCTGCCAATCCAGGGGAACCTCCCCCAATGTCCATGCAATATTGTAGAGTCACGTCAAGCAACACCCTACAGTATCCAGAGCTTTAAGGAACTCTGGACGAATCTCATCCACCCACCGGGGCCTTGCCACTGAGGAGCTTCTTAACCACCTCGTCAATCTCAAGACCAGAAATTGGAGAGCCCAATCCAGAGTCCCCATGCTCTGCTACCTCAGTGGAAGTCATGTTGGTGGGATTGAGGAGGTCTTCAAAGTATTCTACACACCGGCACAAAACGTCCTGAGTCGAGGTCAACAGCACACCATCCCCACTATAAAGAGTATTGGTGCTGTACTGTTTTCCCCTCCTGAGACGCTGGATAGTGATTCAGAATTGCCTTGAAGCCATGCAGAAGTCTTTCTCCATGGCCTCTTCGAACTCCCATGCCCATGTTTTTGCCTTAGCAACCATCCAAGCCACATGCCACTTGGACTGCCGGTACTCAATAGCTGCTTCAGGGGTCCCAAAGGCCAAAAAGGCCCAATAGGATTCCTTCTTCAGCCTGACAGCATCCCTCACCAAAGATGTCCATTGGGTTTAAGGGTTGCCACGACAGGCACTGACAACCTTGCGGCACAGCTCCACTACTCCGCTGTCCTGCATGTTTTTGATGAGGCAAGACTCCAGCACAGCTGATTCATATGATTCCATTACCTCCTTTGCAATCCTGCAATTGCTGCAGAAGCTGCTTAATCGCCTGTTCATTTAACCCAGGTGTGCAGCAGCAGGCCCCGAGGACCAGGGTTGGGGACGACTGATCTACAGCAGTCGTCCCCAACCCCCGGACCGGTACCGGGCCGCACAAGAAATAATTAAATATTTCCGTTTTAAGTATTAGCTGAGTCTGAAGGATCTTTTATTTTGAAAATCCTTTAACCGGATTCTGTCGGTCACGTCTTGCGTGCTAACGTTGAACCCACAAGCAGCAAAATGAGTAAAAAACAGATCAGATGTCTTTGGAAAGTTTCTTTGTGAAGGGCAAAAGGCCCAGAGAAGAGACATGAGAATTTATTTATCCCGGTAGGTGATTCCAACAGTCCAAGCCTGCTCTGCATGATATGCGGCAACCGGCACGCTAATGAGGGAATGAAGCCTTCAAACTGTTTCTCCACTTAGAGACCATAAGCAACACACCTTTGGTGTTATTGTCTCATCACTCCCAGATGGGACCGTCTCGTTGCAGAGAAACATGGTCAGGGCTCCCATTAATTTGCCGTTATTCAGAGTAAAAATTTTCATGAAAATAAAATGTTTGTTTTGTGCCGCATCTGTATCTTATTTTGAAGGTGTAAATGTTACCATAGCGACCAGAGTCAGAGAGTGTTAGGGCAGTGGTAGAGATGAGAGGAGCAGAACTTGTGAGTCTTAAGTTTGGTTCAATCGTGCCGTGTGATTCACATGGCACGATTGAACCAGAAATGTAGTCCGATTTTCCAAACCTCTGTGACCACACAGGAGCCGATAAAAGTACAAGTTTGATCGGTTTGTGTGTCCAACCACACAGCAGGAGCAACACAGCACATACGAACCGATTTCACTCACGAACATCCTGGTTCCAGAAGAAAATCCCGTAAAACTCCCAACATACCATACATGAATTTAGAATAATCAAACACGGGTGACGATGTAGAAACAATGGTGATAGTTTGTGGACTCATTTTAAGCGATAAAAGATGTAACAAAACGGATAAATGACGGTGGGTGGAGCAGCTCTATGTGCTGCACTGTGCACCAAACCGGGCTCTCAATTGCGCGATGTCAGCTGTTTGGGATTACCCTCCGTGTTTACGTCACGGCTCTTTCTGATTGGCCACCTGTCACATTCAAACGGTTGCGTTCTCGCTGCCAGTCAGGGAAAACCCCACAGGCTGCTATAGTCGGGCCAAGACAATGTTGAATATGCCCGATTTTAGATTGGAGAGGTCAGATGTTCTACCGACTGGACCAGATCAGTTGTGACAAACCTCACACTACAGGAAGATCGGTTACTACTATCACAAGTGACAATTTTAAAACTCGGAACATTCTAAGATCATCATAAGGGGAAAATCGGCGCAAAAAATTGAAAGTTGCGCCACGTGACACCCCCACCTTTCCCTTCCCCCGCAGTAAAATTGCCAAGCCTTGACCGGTCCGCGGTGACAGAAAGGTTGGGGAATACTGACCCAGCCCAGCCCCAGCCCCAAAACCACGACATTATCATCAATCAATAAAATCCCCTCAGAACAAATTTACAAATTGGATGTTATGAGGCTAGCACTTAACAACAACTCAGAAGCGAAAGGGAGAGCATTGATAAACATAATCAATCATCCACATACATAACATAATTTAACGAAGCTTTGAGGCAGATAATTTGCCCCAAAGAATTTTAATAATCGAGGTACAGTACTCGAATCATTTGAAGAATCGTTACAACCCAGTCTGTTTTAATAATGACAGGTCTGCATGACTGCATGACAACCAAAAGAGAAGTCTTGGATGGGTGTTCTGATTTCCACGCTAATGATGTTCTTTGGGCAAGGAGAGTTGAAAAAGCCAGTAAATTTTTAAAATCATGTGTTAATGATATAACCTTCCCTGGAACTCCAAATATTGCCAATTCAGCACTGGGTTGGATACCTATTTCAAAAGCTTCAGATAGGATCTGAAAAATTGTAGACGAGAAGTTGCACAGTTTGTTACTGGACCAGAACATATGAGTTAAATTTGCCTTAGCTATATGGCAACGAGCACAGGTTTAACTCACTGTAGAATAAGTTCTTGAGAGTCTGGCTCTGCTGTAATGAATCCTGTGAAGGACCTTGAATTGAATTAGTCTAAGTCGAGTGCATGATGTTAACCCATTTACTCTACGTAATGTGTGATTCCAAGTCTCATCAGGGGTGTGTATTCCAAGTTCTTCTGACCATTCTGCTCTGATCTCATTGAGCTTTTCTGTATTGAGTGATGAGATGCTATTATAAATTTTTGAGATGAGACCTCTACATTTTGTAGGAGTTTGCAAAATGATGTCCATTCCTCCCTTTGGGGGTAAATTGGGAAAGCAAGGATTGGTGTTACAAACAAAGTCTCGAATCTGGAGATATTGAAATAGGGAGGAACACTGTAAATTAAATTTAGAGGAAATAGCATCAAAGGTAGCGAAAATACCATCTATATAAAGGTCACTAAATTTACTTACGTAAGCCTGCTCTCTGGCATTGGGCAAAGACAGGATCTAATATGGATGGCAAGAACACATGGTTGTCACATATGGGACAGTAGACAGAGAAGTTTGTCATATTGAAGTGTTGTCTAAATTGTGACCATATTTTTAGGGTGGAGATTACAACTGGGCATGAAGAATGGGGCTTAGGAGAGAGAAGAAGCTTTGAGGTAGCTAATGCAGGGAATGATGAAGGCTTACATGCATTCAGTTCTAATTGGCACCAGTCAACATCTGGTTGTTGAAGCAAACAAACTACTTTTAAATTTAGGGCACTCCACTTCTGGAGGTCGCGTTTAAGATTATTAAGGAGGGGTGACATTTTTTTCAAACAGATCAGAAAAAGAATGCGTCACATTGATTCCTAAATATTTGAATCCTGTTCTAGAGAGAGGGAAGGGCAAGTCAGTTTCTGTAATTTGAAGTGTGGCATTATGGACCTTACCAAGCTCTGCCCACAACCGACCCACGTGACCGCAAGTCTCACAAACAAAGCCTTGCGGCATGTTGTTTCTATGTAAACATGACTCGATTAGTGCATGATTTCTACCGGATTTTCACAGTAAATCAGCTACTACAATGGACAGAGGAACTAAAAAGTTCATATCATCATCTGGGAGGAGGTTTCTGGTTTCCCAGTTACAAGCTGGTTGCAAACCTGAGGCCAGCAGGTGTCAGTCAGTTATGGTAGATCTGAAATTTGGAATTTCAATATGAGAAATATTGAAATATGAGAAGCTACAGACTGATAGGAAGAACCAAAGAGCTCTGTAAAGGTAAAGGCAAACCTTCTGAAGTTGGGATATAATTAATTTAATTTTACATAATTATCACGGTAGAAGCCATTTATTTGTTAAAATTTTATGAAATATATTTGTTCTATTTGATGTTTGTTGTGAATGACGTATACTCACAAACGAATGAGGTAATTAGTCCAACGTTTAGAAACTACAGCGGCTGTAACGCGCCACAGCAAAGGTAAACAAAGGTAAAATAACCCGAACAGGTGATCAACTCAAAACCACTCGTACCTTTTTACTCTCTCTCTGTCTTTGTAGTTTAAGCACACCTGTTACCGTGGCAATCGCCTGCGCCCCCAAAACGAGCAAAGATTACGTTAAAAACATAACATTCAGTCTGTTATGATATCAAGTTTCCAGGCTTGATATTTATTTCTCGATTATTAATCAGCGCTTCCCTGAACACAGCGATGGTTGATTGACTTGCTGTACTTGGTGCTAGAGTGGCTAACATGAGTAACAGTTTAGTTCAAAGCATTTTCTGCTAAAATAAAATCTTTAGTGTATGTCAGATACAGTACACATTGCATATTGATCTGTTTAGCTAACGTAGGACTGTGTAGCAGACAGGCTTAAAGGTGTAGAAGTTGTATCAGTACTGCCATTATGCTGTACTTAGCTAACAGGAGCGTGTGTTTGTGAGACGGTCACACACGTGACCACATAGAATGGGCATCAGCCAATGAAAAGCGGCCCCTGTGGTAAGGTCCATTAAGTGAAAAACATTCACTCTTTAGGAAGTTCAACTTATATCCTGAAAATTTACCAAAACGGTTTAGCAAGCTCACAATGTTGGAGATGGATGATACTGGGTCCGAGATGTAGAGTAATAAGTTGTCCGCGTATAAGGACAGTCGATGTTCCATCTGTTTTCTATATATTCCCTTAAAACTCTGTGAAGTCTTAAGCATAATTGAAAGTGGCTCAATAGCTAAAACAAAGAGGAGCGGGCTGAGAGGACAACCATGGGGCCTGCTTTTCTTCAGCAGGGAAGATGGTTAAAATTGATGGGAAGATGGCTGGAGCCATTTCCAATTCTGGAAGAAAACCTGTTGGAGTCTGCAAAAGACCTGAGACTGGGACAAAGATTTATCTTCCAACAAGACAATGATCCCAAACATAAAGCAAAATCTACAATGTAATGGCTCACAAATAAACGTATCTAGGTGTTTTACTGGCCAAGTCAAAGTCCAGACCTGAATCCAATCGAGAATCTGTGGTAAGAGCTAAAAACTGCTGTTCATAAGTGCTCTCCATCCAACCTCACTGAGCTTGAGCTGTTTTGCAAGGAAGAATGGGCAAGAATTTCAGTTTCTCAATGTGGAAAACTGATAGAAACATACCCCAAGGCACTTGCAGCTGTAATCGCAGCAAAAGGTGACGCTACAAAGTATTAATGCAAGAGGGTCGAATAATATTGCACGCCCTACTTTGCAGTTTTTTATTTGATAAAAAAGTTTAAAAATATCCGATAAATTTTGTTCCACCTCACGATTGTGTCCCACTTGTTGTTGATTCTTCACAAAATAATAAACATTTTAGATCTTTATGTTTGAAGCCTGAAAAGTGGCAAAAGGTTGAAAAGTTCAAGGAGGCCGAATACTTTTGCAAGGCACAGATAGCATGAGCAAACCCCAAAAGTGTGTCTACCCCTCAGCAAAACATAACACCTATAAGATTGTCCACAGAGGCCTAAAGTAGTTGTCCTCTTCAGAGTGTTGGCATGCCATGCCACTTGTTGTGTGACATGAGGCGTTGGGTCCCTTTGCATGCATGGTGGTCCAACTGAGCTGACAAAAAGGAGGTTTGTAGCATTCTTGGTAGTCAGTTTGCTCCTGTCCTCAGTGATGATATTATTCATGGTACTGAACCCACACTCACAGTCTGCATTACTTGCTGACAATGTATCAGCAAGTAATGCAATGTATCAGCAATGTAGTGGACCCACTGATTCTGTCCAGCAGACAGCCGCTCCCCTCTCTTGCCGGTACTGTGTACCCACGCTAAATCTTTTAGTGGCATGCAGTACCCGACCATAATGACTTACTTTCACCCCTGGTAACGACATTGCAGACTGAAACCTAAAGCCATTTACAAATATGTTTACAAGCTGCCTGTCATGTAAATAATGTAAGTGGACATGTAAGTAATACAGCAGCTTAATGAAAGCCAGGTATAAAATAAGTTAAACAAAGCTTACTGTAATTTTAGCCAAAATAAAACAGATGAAACAAAACTTCCAAAGGCAGGATGTATGAATAAGAAATCTGCTGAGTAAGCAGTATGTGACATAGTATCGATGTGCACAAGCGCATTACCACAAAGTAGGACGCTTTGATGGGTAGCGCCGATAGAACACCAGGTCTGTGGAAATGGGATTACTTCAAAGTAGAGCTGAGCCAGACTGGGTCAAGTAGACCGGAGCTGCTAAAGTAGAGCCAGTGTTAAAGGGACAATAGATGATCATTAGCCAAACTTGCTGTACAACACTAGTAGTAACTGCAGAAAAAGGGAATCATTGTTCTAAAGTTGCACACAGTGAGGCTTTGGTATGGGTCTTAAAATCATGATCGCCGTGTTCCTCTTCAGGTCTACGTTTCGTACAACTATGGGACAACTTTCATACCAGTGTCGGCCAACTTCCAGCTCTCCGAAGCGAAGGCCAAGAACGGCAGTAAGCAGGTCATCTCTCAGTTCTACCACAGTCCTGCAGACAACCGCAGGGTGAGTCACTAATCTTCTCTTACTGTGGCTGATATATTCACAACAAACTTGGAAGCAGCTGCGTCATTTTGCTGCATGCCATGCAGCATTTCATGCGCATCAGAGTTGCCATGGGTGCACATGTATGTCCGTTTGTGTGAAAAAGTTTTCTTGCACTTTTTTTCCTGCACTTTTTTAGCAACAAAGCAGTTCAAAGTGCATTATGTGTCATCAGTACGGCCATTTATTTTGTATAACATTCATGGTACTTTAGGAACCATGAATAAAATAATTCATCCATCTTTTTTTTCTGTTTTAAGAAATGAAAAAACTACAACAATTTAACTTCCTATGACTTAATGTGCAACCTTGAAAGACCAACTGTATTGATAGAAAAAAACTGAAAAACTAAAAGCAACTTGCATTAATCTGTTTGCTTTTGGCTTAGTCATGCACAGAGTTTGCTATCCATTAGTGCAGATTGAATACTGATTGAAATATTTTGCTCTCCCTGAGGGGGAACTTCTTAATTGTTCCGATACATTTTAAGCATTTCGATAAGGCATTAGATGTTTGGTCAGTGATCCCTTTGGTTCTGGATGCTGTGCTCCTAATTTTCTACTTTCTAACAGCTGGTATGATGAATAAGGATGGTAACAAGGTATTGCTTTAGAACTAGGAGAAACTGATTAGTATCTCAAAAGCTCAAATACAAGTCTGGGAAGTATTCACTTTTCCCCTCCATCTTATATTCAGTCCTTATTCCAAATTGTATAAAATTATCCTCTTTCTTCAAAATTTTATTCAAAATTTTGATTCTCCGTTATCACCTTGTGGAAATGTTCTCATTGCAAATAGAAAACTTAGGAAACCAAATTTCTTTAAGTATTTACAGTGTTGCCCTAATACTTTGTTGATCGACCTTTGCTAATAACAGTTGCAGTCTCCATCTTAGCTCACCTGTCTTTAGGCAGTTACATCCACTCTTCTCTGCAGTTCTTCTCCATTAGGTTGGACGGAGACATCTGTCAGTCGTGTTTAGATCTCTCCAGAGTAGGTCAGTCAGATTCAAGTCTGGACTCTGGCTCCAGACTTGGCTCAAACTCTGGCTCAGCCCCTCCTGGATCTCCACATGGTAATTTTGGATCCTTCCACAGACTTATGACTTAATATAATCCTACCTACAGACAGTTTTTTGATCTCATTTTTGGTGTTTGACCTCTGACCTGTTGTCAACTGTGGGACCTCATAGAAACAGGTGTGTGCCTTCTCAAATCAAGCCCAATCAACTGAACTGGACACAGCTGAACTCCGTTTAAGTTATAGAAACTTAAATTGAGTTTCTATAACTTAAACTTAACTGCCTTCATGACTACGGCAGTTAATATTTATGTAAATGGGACCTCTTGTTTTTCTGTTTTTTATTTTTTGCTTAGTTTCTATTTATTTTTAACAATAAATATTGACACTTTTTCATAGTTACATTCTTCTTTCTCTTGCAGCTATATACATTCCACATTATAAGTTGACAATAGAAAACAAGATGGCAATAACACTGTCAAAAGTTATAGAACTTTTGACAAAAATGATGACAAAATAGGGATGGAAACAAAACAAGATAAATAAAAAACAAACAAATCCCATCTGACGTAAGGTGGTGTGCACATTCTTGTTGGTTTTTCTATTTTCAGTAAATAGAAATGGCGTATGTACCAGGAAACTGACTCTGTCCAAATGGAACACATCAACACCATCACACAGTCCGACTTTCTACCAGGACAGCCAGAGACTTAAAGAGGAACAGCAAAAACAAATGAGGTGGATGAGCAGAGCTGCTAACAACTGTGTGTATCATCCAGGACATGTTACTGTGGAATATCGTTTCTGCTGCCTGGATATTGAGATGTTAGCATGTGATGATAGCTATGACTGTCATACAGCAACAATTTTCTTCTTGAGATTGGTTGCAAAACTGACTTCTTTTGGAGATCATCCATAACGATTCTTTGAATACACTTGAATGACATGACTTATGACAACATTTCATTTCCTTCTGGGGTAAAGAAAGCATTGTTGAATTTAACTGAATTTCTACTTTATGCTTGTACAGTGGTTCTGTGTGATCATTTGAACTATTAGTATATGATGCTTCTCCCTCTAACCCAGGTTTTTTGGGGAGTTTTGCCATTATTGCAAACTATATTGCAGATTAAAATCTAATGCTCCATCCTCACTCCTCCTTAGTATCTGTTTGTGGACTCCACCAACAACTACTTGTGGAGCACATTTGACTTCTGTAAGACGGTGGAAGGCTTCTCCGTCCCTTTCAGACCCACTGACCTGCTGCTTCATCCAAGACGCTCCAACCTGCTGCTGGGATACGATGGCTCCCATCCCAACAAACAGGTAGAGCCTCTTTTTGCTCTCCAGGTTTTAAATGCTCTCCAGGTGTTGGCTTATTTCTGAGTTGACTTTCTATGTAAATACTGCCCTGTGTACATTATTGGTGCGCTAGCACACCTAAGTTATTCTGCAAATATATATATTTTACAAAACAAAGGATTTGATGCTTTGGTTTCAGCCGCTAGTATGACTTCTCTGTGCCATAGCTGGTAAATCTTCCTTACTGGAGAATTTTAATAGGTGTTAGCTGCTGATGTTTCCTCAGTATCTGCATTCCCATTAACCATAAAATTGCACAAATAGAAATTACAAAAATTTGCTTTCTGCGCAAGGAAGAAGTGGATTTTTTTGATGTACAGTACAGACCAAAGGTTTGGACACAACTGTGTGTCCAAACCTTTGGTCTGTACTGTAGGTGTATTTCGCAAAACTGCAATGGAAACACTTTTTTCGCAATGCACAAATCACATGCCAGATGTTACTGCTGATGAAAAAGACGAAGAAGGCGACAGGAAGTGGCAGAAGGTTGATGATTTGTTTTTGCAGCTGGCTCTATCAGAGCTCTCACAACATCACACATTTCATAAAAAGTTGTTTGTCATTCCAGCATGCTGAATCCATAGCTCTTCTGTAAAATCAACTACAATTTCCCCAAAACACCACATACGTAGCCGCTCCCAATAAGGGGTTTATTGCTCCAATGCCTAAATAAGATGCTGATGGATCGCTGAACAGCTGAATTATGAATAAATCTCATGTTACTGTTTTAAAAAAGCCCATTTAGGTGCTGCACTCATGCTATAACCACTATGACACTAGCATGACTTCTGTTTTATTCAGCTTGTCTATGTTAATGTGTGTCCTTCCCTATTAAATAAACGTAATAAAATAAATAAAGATAGAACTGTTTACATCCATCACTGCCATGCCATGAACAAACTTATTCAGATTTGACTTTAATTTAATTTATTATGTAATGGAAACACTGCAATTGCAAAACTGTTTGGTAACACTTTATTTGATTGACATGATACTGTCATAAACATGACATAACACTTGTCATGAAGATGATTAAGTCTTCATGAATATTTATGACTGTTGTCATAAAGTGTAATTTGGTAAATAATGACAATTTTAATGCAAAGTTGACATTATTCAAAATTTCTTTGTTATGACAACTTGACAGAAACCTACCCAGCTAGCAAGCAAATGTACGGACTATGTCCGCCGAATGTAGTCTGAAAGTCGGACTTCAAATGTTCGGACTTGACATTCGCCGAAAGTTGTCTTAACATTCACTCCAAACATTCGCACATTATGGATAAAATATTTTTGCTGTAATTTTATTTAATCAATTTTAATATCTTTAAAACCTTTATGGTGGTTAATATTTTTGACAAAATCTTTAGTTTTGTCCTTTTAGAAAGTCTGCATCTCTGAATGTTGACTGAAATTTGTATGAACGTCCATATGTGATGTTTTTATAAAATGCGGTTACTAACTTTAATACCATACTTAGGCACTAGGGGGCTCCACGCCCTGCCAAACATTATCCTCTCCATTCAAATAATGGTTATAAGTCTGATTTTTCTGATTGCCTTTCCTGCATAATCTGCATTGCATTTATTCTAAAGTAACGTAAATCTCAAAGGAGAGTAATACTTAAATAAAAGTCCAAGAAGTACTTTCATTTAGAAAATATTTATATTATGCCGAGTGACGTCACTTCCCAACCCAGATTGTGTTCAGATTTCTACAGTTATGAAACAACGCTTCTGTATTTCACATGAAACCGATGAGATCTACCTTGTTAGGTAAGTTTTTGGTTTGCATACTTATTTGTATCATATTCTGACCAAGCATGTGTTTAGAGCGTAAAAAGGCATATAGCTTGTAACCGACACTTTTTATGTGTACGTTTGTATCACATCGTCCTTCATATCGACCACATGGCGCCATTATCTTATGACTTCTCAATTTTTATTATAAGTTTGACGCAGCCAGAAATATTTTTCTGTGTGGAATGTGCTGCTCTTTTTTTTCTCTCGATGTTGTAGTTTCCTGGACCATAGTGTCAACATAACTGGTAAGCAGGTAATCAAGAAAGTTTGTGGTCGGTCTGCTTCATTCATAGACTGAGGGCCATAGAAAAAACCCCAGCATGGCCTCAGTCCACATATCTACCGAAAGTCAGTCAGAATGGTGCTGCTAGCTTATGAGTAAAATTGATAGAAGGAACTGAGTGCAAATTGTCTTTTTCAGCGTATCAAATGGAAACATTTATGTTTGAGATGTACTTTGCCCCTTTTAAAAAACCAGGTTAAAGAAAATAAATGCATTAATACTTTATACTGCCAAATGTGCAAAGCTTACTGACATTTTCCAACACAACAATGAAAAGAGGCAGCTGGTAAAGGGAGTTACACAATTTAATTTTCCTTTGTGATCAATGAAGTATTTTTGAATTGAATTATTTTTTGATCCATAGGTGGAATCTAACTAACAGCAGGATCGACAGGACCAGTAAGCACTGAAGTGGAGTAGTTTCTGTAAATTAGTAAATGGTTGTGAAGGAACAAAAAATCTCTATGTTCAGTCTGATCCATAATACCATGTTGTTGACCCTGTGGTTTATCCTGAGCTACTGTCATCTCACAAAACACAGCCTGTCTTTTCCTTCTCTCTGGATCATCTGCTAAAAAAATATGCAGCTGGACATATTAATACCACAACATGAATTGATATCACAGTAAAAAGTACTAAGTGATGCTATGCTTTGTGCCAGTTGTAGTTAAATTGTCAATTAGATCTAATGTTTATCTCATTATTTCAAGGTCCTTCAAAGTGTTGTCGATGCTGATGGCTGTGAGCAGGAAGGATCTCCTGTAGCAGTCTGTGTTACAAGCCTCTGACTGAAGACACTGTTTTTCTATGATAGTCTCATGAAGAGGATGCTCAGGGTTGGTCATACTCTTCCTTTATGAACATTATTGGCATTTCATACTATTAATAATATACTATTTAAATGTTTGCTGTAATAGATTTGATTAAAGTAATAACTATTTTTTCTGATATGTAATTTCAGGTGACAACGTGAAAGTAAGGCATAAATTCGCCTGGCTGAAGATGTCAAACCTCAAAAGCAGAATCCCAGAACGATCAGGTGTAAAAGGTTTTTCTATGGCAGTAATTAGGATTATTGGCTGCAAAGAGAGCGAGTTCTTCGTGGTTTCCTTCAGTTGGATCTCTTTATGCTGCTTCAATGTTATTAGGAGATTTAAAAACCACCTGCCTTTACTACTGTATTACAGACCACATCAAAATACATGACAATCAAGTATTAATGGACAGAACTTGCCTTAAATTAAATAAATTATGCTGATGTTTATTCAGGTTTTTTAATTAAATGTTTTTGTTACAGGTGAACTGAGATCTATTCAGATTCTGAGGAAAAGCCACAGATTCAGAGAATCTCCCCCATGACCAGCATTTCCATGTAGCCACAGCCTCCCACGTGTCATCTACCTTCACCATCTTATCCACTCTGATGATCCACCAGCTGCTCTGTGTTCACCTGTGGCCGTTTAATCCAACAGGGCTGAAGGCTCTCAGTCTACATTGTCTTCTTTGGCCACTGGGTATTAAATGCTCTGAGTTATTTTACATTCTATTTTACTGAATTTTTTTTGTCATTCTTTGCAGACTGGAGCATTCAGTGTAACGTCTTCAAAGCTTTAGAGGAGGTGAAGGAGACGGCCTTGGAAAACCACAGGATGCTGCGAGTCATTCTGATCCGACTTACAGCCACTGATTCTCCTGAAGAGAAGGATTCACTGGATCAGCTCGACCTTCCATCCTCCACCGCATAAAAATTAAAAGTCCTGAACCAAAAACTGGAGTCAGGAGCTGTTCAGAAATAAATAGTATGTATAATTCTTTGAAAACTTAATTAGCCTTTCTCTTGACATTATTCTTCCCTTCTATCAGGAGCAGTACTGTGTAAATATTGACTTTTAAATTCTTCGTGGTGTTATTTTCTTAGCTGGATCTCTGAGGGACCTGATTGGCTGTCTACAACATTTTATCCAAAATCCTCTCAAACCGCCAAGCAGAGCAGTAGAGCGAACAGGATGGAGAGAGAAGTCTTTCTGCTCACCAGCACTTGGTGACTGAATTTAGTAAGTATAATCTCATGGACCTTTCAGTCTAAAACTATGTGAATTGTTGTATATTATCCTATCGGTGGACTTTGTTGTCCGGGTTTCTTTGTAGCCAATGAAATATTTTGTTTCATAAAACCATGAAACTTTTCTCTATAATACACGTCTCAATTTAAAAAATATATATATATATATTTTGTTTGTTTTTCAGAGGCTGTACCAAAGAACCAAAGGTCAGATTCAGAACACCAAAACAGTTTTAAGAAGGCTCAACGTTGTCTGGTTTGTTTGTTGGTTTTTTTATTATTATTATTTTGTGCATGTGTCAACGCTCATGAAATCAGTTATGGCGTAAATATCTCTTTTAAAGTCATATTTTTAAGCAGTGGTTGTTTTTTAAATGCACTTTGCCTTGATTTATTATTATTGTGAATGTCTTTTCTGAAAACTCATTTCACTAAAATTGATACCGCGCTATTTCACTTTGTTATAAGCAAGGCTTCATTAATGTCTTTTTGGTACATATGTACTGCATATGTATGAATAAATGTAATTCTTTTTTTAGCATATTTTGTCTTGGGTAATCTTTAATGTTAATACCGTAAAATTAATAAATTCTTTGCAAAGTGTATTTAAGTGGTTGTCATTGATTTTCCAATTTGATACAACATTGAATTAATATTCCTAGGAAATGGAAGACAACTGTTCCAAATGAAAACCTTGTGTAACCTGCACAAAATAATCAGAACGTATTTTATTTTGGCGGGTCAAGCAGCAGCACACTTTAAGTTCCGGGTCGGGGGTGGACTTGGGTCCTCTTCATGACGGTTGCTGCTGTCGCTGTGGCTGGCTGCGTGTGTTGGCGTTTTCCTAAATCGCTGCAAGAACATTGCTAAATCGACTCAGATTAACATAGCCGAAGCACTACATTCGGTGTGTTATGACAACTACTCGACGGTGAGTTGTTGATCCTATGTCTTTCGTTTTTTTAAAGTAGAAACTTGGTGGCGACACGCCCACTTGCGATTTATGTATTGGCGTTTTAAAATGGTTTTGTAGACTAAAAATCATTGTTTTTCTGTTAATTATGTGGCCGAATTAAAGATATGCCCTTAAAGCGTTAAATAAGGCTTTTGATTTTGTCCTTTGGGGATATTTTTAGTTATTTTTCATTTGATTTTGTGAACGGCCAACAGAACTCTGCAGTTGGTTGGTTGCTCTGTAGTTGCGCAACAAAACCAGAAACCAATTCAATGTTTATTGAAATAGTATTTAAGTAAATTAAGTTTAATTGACTTTAGTGTTAATTAAACCTGGATAGAACTTAAAAGTGCACTTTACTTTGATATCTTACTTGACTTTACTTTGATATCTTGTCTGACTTTACTTGATCTGTAATATTAATGTGATCCAATGAAGAGCTGAAAGAAATGAAAAAACAACTTCAGAAATTACAGCAGCAAATGTCTCAACTTCTGTCCAGGAAGAGTCCAGCTGAATTCAAGGCAGAACCAATCCTACTCTCCTTCACCTCAGTTAAAAACAAAGCCCAAGCCTTGGTATTGTTTTAATTGTGGAGAAGATGGCCATCTTTCCTCCTCCTGCACAAATAAAGCAAACCCCAGTCTCGTTGAGCAGAAAAAGAAACTGTTACGCCAAAAGCAGCAAGCATGGGATGCCAAGAATTCAAAATCATTAAACTAGAAACAGCTTCTGTTGTGGGACACACAGAAGCTGTGTATATGAACAGTCCCAAAGAACGCAAAATGAGAATACTGCCACGAGGTCTTGTCGGCACAAAGAGCACAGGCCAAGTTCAAATAAAAGGAGATCAGTTCAACTGCCTCCTTTATTCCGGCTCACAGGTTACTACTATCCCCTACTCTTTCTACAATACTTACATCACGGATCATAAAATCAAACCAATAAACAACCTGTTGGAAATAGAAGGAGCAAATGGACAAACAGTGCCTTACCTGGGATAAGTAGAGGTTACATAACCTTCCCGCCTGAATTGTTTGGTTTACCTGTTGAAGTAGACACACTTGCTCTTGTAGTACCTGATATTAAACCATCTCAACATTTGATTCTCATTGGCACCAACACCTTAGATGTTGCTTATAGCAAACATTTTGATACTCATCCTGACTCGTCATTTCAACCGAGTTTACTGTTGTTAGCATCACTGCTGTGTATGTGCCCCCCAGTGCTAACACTAAAGAGGCTATGAGTGTTCTCTACCGAACCATCAGTGAGTTGCAATCCTCACACACAGAGGGCGTTTTCATCATTTCTGGGGATTTTAACCAGGCCAACATGAAGACTGTTCTCCCTCACTTCAACCAGTATGTGGATTTTCCAACCAGGGGAGTGAATACTCTAGACTTGGCCTACACCAACGTCAAAGAAGCATTCAGAGCAGCCCCCCGCTCCCACCTTGGCTCTTCAGACCACCTATCTGTCATGCTAATTCCTGCATATAAGCCCCTGCTGATCA
>NC_045689.1:33621060-33643978 GCF_003331165.1 Xiphophorus hellerii
GAACAAAACCTACAGTGAAGCAGGTGAGGGTGTGGACTGCGGGGGCCATGGAGGCACTCCAGGACTGTTTTGAGTGCTCTGACTGGGAGATGTTCAAGGCAGCAGCCACTTACAACGACCAGATCAACATCGATGAGTACGCCATGACTGTGTCAGCCTACATCAACAAGTGCACAGAGGACACCAGCATCACTAAGAACATTATCACCCAGGCCAACCAACAACCCTGGATGACTAAGGGGGTACGGGAAATGCTAAAAGCACGGAACTCAGCCTTCAAGTCTGGCGACAAGGAGGCACTGAGGACAGCGAGAGCCAACTTGAACCGTGCTATCAGGTTAGCAAAGCAAACCCACAGTCAGAAAATACAGGAGTTCTTCCACGACACCAGCAACACCAGGAGTATGTGGCAAGGCATACGGGCGATTACAGATTACAATCCATCCTCCCCCCCAGTGGGCGAAGTTGATGCTGACTTTCTCAATGGACTCAATAACTTCTTTGGGAGGTTTGAGGCACTGAACAATACTCCGGCAAAGAAAACTGTTCCCCACCAGGAAGAGGAGGCATTTTGCCTGGACACAGCCGATGTGTTGAAGACTCTGAAAAGAGTCAACCCACGGAAGGCCCCAGGCCCTGACAACATACCTGGGCGGGTGTTCAGGGAATGCGCAGTTCAGCTGGCTGGTGTCCTAACAGACATTTTTAACATCTCACAGCCACAGTGCCAGCCTGTCTCAAAACTGCCTCCATCATTCCGGTGCCAAAGAAACCTCAAGTCACCTCTTTCAACGATTACCGGCCTGTGGCACTGACTCCCATCATGATGAAGTGCTTTGAAAGGCTGGTAAAATAACACATCGTCTCCAGACTCCCCTCCATATTTTACCCGTTCCAGTTTGCCTACCGCCGAAACCGCTCCACTGAGGACGCCATCTCCTCCGCCCTACACCTGAGCCTGGCTCACCTGGAGGAGAAGAACATTCATGTGCGGATGTTGTTCCTGGACTTCAGCTCAGCGTTCAACACAATCATCCCGCAGCATCTGGAAGGAAAACTGGGACACCTGGGCTTCAGCACCCCCCTGCGCAACTGGCTGCTAGACTTCCTCACCGACAGACCTCAGTCAGTCCGGATCGGACAACACACCTCCGAGGTCATCACCCTCAACACAGGCTCCCCTCAGGGCTGCGTCCTGAGCCCTCTGCTGTTCACTCTGATGACACACGACTGCGCCCCCAGGTTCGCCACCAATCACATAGTGAAGTTCGCGGACGACACAACGGTGGTGGGCCTCATCAGAGACGACAACGACCTGGACTACAGAGAGGAGGTGGAGCAGCTGGTGGACTGGTGCAGAGACAACAGCCTGATCCTGAACGTTGACAAGACGAAGGAGTCGTCTTGTCAACGTCGTCGTCGACTTCAGGAAGAACCGGCCCAGCCACGCTCCACTGCTCATCAACAGCTCGGCTGTGGAGGTGGTCAGCAGCACTAAATTCCTGGGCGTGCACATCACAAACGACCTCACCTGGACTGTGAACACCACGTCTCTGGTCAAGAGGGCACAGAAACGCTTGTATTTCCTGCGGAGGATGAGAAGAGCACACCTGCCCCCGCCCATCCTCAAGACGTTCTACAGAAGCACCATAGAGAGCATTCTGACCAGCTGCCTCTCTGTGTGGTGTGGAGGCTTCAGCGCCTCCGACTGGAAGAACGTGAGGAGAGTGGTGCAGACAGCAGAGAGGATCATCGGGGCCCCCCTTCCCTCCATTCAGGACATTTCATCCCAGCGCTGCATGTCCCAAGGCCGAAACATTGTCAGTGACCCCTCACATCCCCACCATGGACTGTTCTCCCTGCTGCCCTCTGGAAAGAGGTTCCGCAGCATCCGGTGCAGGTCCATCAGGTTCCGAAACAGCTTTTCCCCACTTGCCATCAGACTGCTGAACTCTTAACTGGACTGCACTCAAAAACTGCCTTTGTTTGTCCATTGGGGTTTTGGGAATTCAACCGCATGCCACAAGGGGTTACAAACGCCCCAAGCACATTCCAATGGTTGATGGAAAGATGCATGGGAGAATTAAATTTAAAAGAAGTTTTGGTTTTCATTGATGATTTGATCATCTTTGCACCTACTTTGGAGGAACATGAAGAACGACTGATGAAAGTTCTCAACAAACTTAAAGACTTTGGGTTAAAATTGTCAGTTGAGAAATGTGTATTTTTCCAAACATCTGTGAAATATCTTGGGCATGTAGTGTCCCAGAATGGTGTTGAGACAGATCCCGATAAGATCAAAACACTTACCTCCTGGCCAGTGCCCAAAAACCTGAAAGAATTGAGATCTTTTCTCAGGTTCTCTGGATATTATCGTCGTTTTGTCCAAGGATATTCAGCCATAGTTAAGCCACTGCATGACCTGACTGCTGGTTATCCGCCATCCCAGAAGAAACTGAGATCAACAGTAAAACCAGAGAACTATCTGAACCCCAAAGCACCATTTGGAGGACGGTGGACACCAGTGTGCCAGCAGGCTTTTGAAACCATCATTGAGAACCTAACTTCTGCTCCTGTACTGGCATTTGCTGATCCACAAAAGCCCTACATACTCCACACCGATGCCAGTTCCACCGGTCTTGGTGCGGTGTTGTATCAGGAGCAGGATGGAAAGAACAGAGTTATGGCATATGCCAGCAGAGGTCTCTCGCGAAGTGAATCCAAATACCCCGCTCATAAATTAGAGTTTCTCGCTCTAAAATGGGCGGTGACGGAAAAATTTAATGATTATCTCTATGGTGCTCAGTTCACAGTTGTCACAGACAGCAATCCACTAACTTACCTGTTGTCCTCAGCAAAACTCGATGCTACCAGTTACAGATGGCTTTCAGCTTTGTCTACTTTCACGTTCAAGATTATCTACAGCGCTGGAAAGCAGAACATGGATGCTGATGGGTTGTCTCGGCGACCTCATGGTGAGCTGACTGATGATCCTTCCTCCAGGAAGGAACATGAACGAGTCCTGAAATTTGAATGGACTCGGTGTTGTTGGTTCTAAACGAACCAACAACACCTAAACAAACCAGATTATGTCTCCATCGACCAGCACACCATCGAAGCAGTTTGTGCTCGTCACATGGTGTATAGTGCAGTTGTACATCTTGACCATGCTCTGGTGTTGTCTATGTCCGCCCATGCCAACAGTCTACCTGACAGTTTTACTGATGATGAACAGTTCAGCTCCTCTTTACTTCCTCGATTTTCAGCATATGACATCGCAGCCAAGCAGCGTGACGACCCTGTTATCTGCCATGTCATAGCTCAGCTTGAACGAGGAGAGTCACCATCACCATTGGTGAGGGAAGAACTTCCTGAACTGCCCCTTCTACTGCGAGAAGTAAACAAAATGGAGCTCCAAAACAACCTTCTCGTTAGGAGGAGACAAGTAGGAAGTGGACCGGCATACCAACTAGTGTTACCTGAGGAGTATCGAGCTGTTGTGCTGCACCAACTGCATAACCAAATTTCCTTGTGCATTATGGCATTCCGGAAAAGTTGCACAGTGGTCAGGGTTCAGATTTTGAATCACAAACCATTCAAGAGCTCTGCAAAATGGCCAACATCCAAAAAATAAGAACCACTCCATACCATCCAAGAGGAAATCCCGTCGAACGTTTTAATCGAACACTGCTGGACATGCTGGGAATGTTAACTGAAAAGGAAAAAACTCATTGGAAAGACTTTGTAAAACTGCTAGTTTTTTTTTTGGCGCCGGCACAGCTGGCTGCTTGCAGACGCAGCTCTCGTCGTGTGTGTTAATCTGTGTATATTTGCTGTAACCGATTAAGGATCCGTGCTTAAAGAACCCATAGACCATCAGTTAAGCTTTCCACAATGGCTGGATGTGGTTCTGTCTCTGTTCTCCGCGTTCTTCTGCTACTTTTTCTACTCTTTGTTACGGAGAACCTCGCCGAACGGAGTAGCGGCATTGTTTACTCGCGTGAACAGCTGATTGCGCTGTGTAAGCCTCTGCTGCTGCCCGGAGACAGGCCTGTGGTCCCAGAGGAGTTACGGAGGAGACGACGGGGCTGCAGGTCTGGAGTTAAACAGAGGGAGAAGAGGAGACGGCACAAACCAGCGGTACCGGCGATTATTGTGGGGAACGTGAGGTCTTTGGGGAATAGGACGGACGAACTCACTGCGCTGGTTAGGACCCAGAAGGAGTACAGGGAGTGCAGTATCTTCTGCTTCACGGAAACCTGGCTGCACTCGCTTATTCCGGACTACAGCGTGGAGGTCCCTGGATTTTCCTTGGTGCGGGGGGACAGGGACTTTTCCAAGAGTCGGAAGAAGAAGGGCGACGGGATTGCACTTTATGTGAGTGAGAGGTGGTGTAATCCCGGTCATGTTAACGTGAAGGAACAGATTTGTAGCCCGGACATTGAACTTCTGGCTGTGGGAATGCGGCCGTATTATTTACCGAGGGAGTTTACGTCCGCCATTTTGATCGCTGTTTACATTCCCCCATCAGCTGATGCAGCGGTGGCCTGTGACGTCATCAGCTCTACCGCAGCCAAACTCCAGACTCAACACCCGGACGCCTTCATGGTCATCACAGGTGACTTTAACCATGCCTCATTGGACAAAACTCTACACAACTTCCAGCAGTATGTTGACTGTCCCACCAGGGAAAACAAAATGCTGGATCTCCTGTATGCTAATGCCAAAGATGCATACAGCGCCACAGCCCTGCCCCCCCTTGGCAGGTCGGACCACATCTTGGTAAGGATGACTCCCAAGTATGTCCCTCTAGTGAGTAGGCAGCCTGTGAGCATCAGGATGGTGAGGAGGTGGACACAGGAGGCAGCTGAGTCACTGCAGGACTGCTTTGGGTCGACAGACTGGGATGCGCTCTGTGGGCCTCATGGGGAGGACATCGACAACATGTCTGACTGCAACACGGACTACATCAGATTCTGTGAGGACACTGTCATGCCAGCCCGGACCGTGCGCTGCTTCTCCAACAACAAACCCTGGATTACCAGTGACCTGAAGGCACTTCTAAACAAAAAGAAGATGACTTTCAGGTCTGGAGATAAGGAGGAGCAGAGGAGAGTTCAGCGTGAACTCAGAGAGACACTGAGGACATGCAAGGACAACTACAGGAGGAAGCTTGAGTCTAAACTCGAGCAGAACAGTGTGAGAGATGTGTGGAAAGGAATGAAGCACATCGCTGGGTTGAAGGGGAAGGACACACAGACATCTGGGAGCCTGGATAGAGCAAACCAGTTCAACCAGTTTTTCAACAGGTTTAGCTCACCTCCTGCTACTCCCCTACCACCACCATCCCCCCACACATCCACACTGCCCCAAGTTGTTCAATCCACCTACCGGCATTCTCCTGCACACCACCTCTCCTTCAGCCCCCCATCCCCCCCTCCTCCCCCATCTCCACTGCAGACAACAACACCTACCCCCAGCTAACGGTGACTACAGGCCAGGTTAAGAGACAGTTGGAGCGATTACACCAGGGGAAGGCTGCAGGACCTGATGGCATTACAACACGGATCCTGAAGACCTGCTCCGGCCAGCTGTCCCCTGTACTGGCACACATGTACAACCTGAGCTTGAGGCTGGAGAGAGTCCCGCTGCGGTGGAAGACATCACATGTGGTTCCTGTTCCCAAGAAGCCAAGGCCATCCGACCCAGAGGACTACAGACCAGTTGCTCTCACATCTCATGTGATGAAGGTCATGGAGAGACTGGTCCTGGCCCAGCTGAGGCCTCGGGTGAGGACGTTTCTAGACCCCCTGCAATTTGCCTACCAGCCCCACTTAGGAGTTGACGATGCCGTCATCTTCCTGCTGCAACGAGCACTTTCGCACCTGGATGGTGGAGGAGACACTGTGAGAATCACATTCTTTGATTTCTCCAGTGCCTTCAACACCATCCAGCCTCTGCTACTGGGTGAGAAGCTGCGGAGGATGGGTGTCAACGACTCAGTGATCTCCGGGGTTACTGACTACTTGACAGGCAGGCCACAGTTTGTCCGTCTGGGCAGTGTCCTGTCTGATGTAGTGGTCAGTGACGTAGGAGCTCCACAGGGAACTGTGCTTTCTCCCTTTCTCTTCACCTTGTACACCACTGATTTCCAGTACAACTCTGAGGCATGTCACCTACAGAAGTTTTCTGATGACTCAGCGGTTGTCGGGTGTATAGGGGATGGAGGGGAGGGGGAGTACAGGACACTGGTGGACGGCTTTGTGGAGTGGTCTGAGCAGAATCACCTGAGGCTCAACATTAGTAAGTCCAAAGAGATGGTGATTGACTTCAGAAGGAAGAAGACATCTTCACGGCCACTGAAGATCAAAGGGGAAGTGGTGGAGGAGGTGGAGGATTACAAATACCTGGGAGTTGTAATCGGCAACAGACTGGACTGGGCATCTAACACTGACGCTGTGTGCAAGAAGGGGATGAGCAGACTCTATTTTTTAAGGAAGCTGAGGTCCTTCAATGTGTGCAGCAAGATGTTGGAGACCTTTTATCACAGTGTTGTTGCCGGTGCCATCTTCTTTGCTGCTGTGTGTTGGGGAAGCAGCATCAGAGCCAGCGACTCTAATAGACTGGACAAAATCATCAGGAAAGCTGGCTCTGTACTGGGACTAAGGCTGGAGTCCCTGGAAAGTGTGGTGGAGAGGAGGACACTGAAGAAGGTTCTGTCTATTATGGACAATAAACAGCACCCTCTCCACCACATAGTGGACAGACAGCGGAGCACCTTCTCACATAGACTGCTCCAGCTCCGCTGTCGTAGGGACAGATACAGGAAATCCTTCCTGCCACATGCCATCTCACTGTACAATAAAAGCTAAATCATTGTTCTGCAATAATCAGTCCAATTTTGCACCACTGCACTGTGGCACACTTGCTGTACATATATTTACATATACATATCTGCATTTTTTTAAATCTTTGCAAGGACTGCTCTAAGTTGCTTTTTATATTAACAGCATTTTATATTTTTACAATTCATAGCATTTTATATTTTATTTTTATTTTATCTACAACTACTACTCAGTGGTAGTTGTTATTGTGTCTTGTCTCTATGCTGTAACTGCGAAGTAATTTCCCTGCTGGGATGAATAAAGTACTTCTATTCTATTCTATAGTGCATGCCTACAATTGCACGAAAAACGATGTTACAGGATACTCACCATATGAGCTGAAGTTCGGACGCCAACCTCGCCTACCAGTGGACTTAGCCTTTGGACTGCCATTAAGTAAGGATGGATTTACCTCCCACACACAATATGTGCAGAAGTTAAAGTCTCACCTGGAGGAGAGCTACAAACTGGCTAGTAGGAACTCAGCTAAGGTGATGCAGCGTAACAAGACTCGATTCGACCGAAAAGTTACTGCGTCAGAATTGGACATTGGAGACAGAGTTTTGGTGTTGGATGTGCGAATAAGAGGGAAACAAAAGCTCGCAGATAAGTGTGAGTCGTCTGTGTATATTGTTGTGAAGAAAGCCGGTAATCTTCCTGTGTACACAGTCAGACCAGAAGGCCAGAACAAACCACTAAGAACCCTGCATCGAGACCTTTTATTGCCATGTGGGTACTTACCTTTTCCTGAGGAAGAAATACCTACCAGAGATAAAAAGAAATCTCCTGTGTTTTCTCCAGTATCTGCTGATGATGAAAAGGATCCATCAAAGGATGAACTAATCAATCTACCTCTGCACATTCCATCATCTTTTGAACCTGTCAAATTTACGATTGACATTGACCTACCTGCTGCCGAGCAGTCTGTCCCCTTGACACAATCTCCAGTACCTGTCACTGAAGAAGACAGTGATGCTGAGGAAGATGAACCCAAACCTGTGGAAAGGGAACCCACAACTGTTAAAGAGGAACAACTAGCAATGGACAGCGAGGAACCTGAAATTGACTCTGAACAAATCAATCCTGCAAAGGTCTCCAGAGTTGAGCTATAGAACAAACCCTTTGTACATTGGAATAAAGCAAAGGATTATGTGTTCTTGAAACAGAGAGTTCTGGTCAGCATATTGTAACTCTGAGATACTGATTAAAAAACTAAAACAGAATTACTTAAGAAAAAAGTTTCTTTCAAGATTCCTCACATTTTTTGTTCTGATTGTGTCAGCCATCTTCATTATAGCCTTCCTGTAATGCTCTGAAAACAGGGAGATCTTGTTTTCATTTCCTAGGAGCAGCTCTTTGAAGGTATCCAGAAATGCTCAGAAATTATAGCTGTTCTTGCAATTGTGGTCAATGTTAATCATGGTGAAAGCCTTATCATGAATTCAAACTGGTGAATCTCTTCTGGACATTCTCATAGTAGGTCATGACTCAATCCATTGCCGTCACTTAAAGAAAGGACAAAAGCAAATAAACAAAAAAAAACAATGTGTTCTTAATCCCGCATTTATTTAAGTACCATTTCAAGAATGTCCCTTGATGCACACTCTCAGAATGGTAGACTGGCAGACAAATGTGGTTGTTATAAAGTGCAATATAATTATTTCTTAATGCAAGTAGCATAATGACTAGAGCTGAACAAAATTATTCTGATCAAATATTTGTTTGGCAGAGGTTCATACAGCCTGCCACTATTGTTATTCAGAATGCATCATTTAATGGAGTGGTCCCCAACCTTTTTATCAGCGCAGACTGGTCAAGGCTTGTGGTGAACCATCAGACAAGGCTTCTGCATGTTGGTGTGTCCGTTAAAGCGGACACACATTTTACGGACACAATATATGCCATGTGCGGACACACATGGCACATTTTATAATATTTTGCCCCGATTTTCCCCTTAGGACAATCTTAGAACTCGGAACGTTCTAAGATTAGAACGGTTGCGATAATTTTTACCGATCATCCTACGGTGTGTGGTGTGTTACATAGAACGCCAGACCGCTTTTCCATGTGACAGGTAGCCAATCAGAAAGCGCGGTGACGTATGCACGGAGGGGAATCCCAAACAGCTCACATGGCGCAACCGAGAGTACGGTGGACATCGGAGATGATATGTGGAAACAACATGAATGTTTGTTCAACATTTTGTACAAGGAATATCAACAGAAATGATAATGAAAGGAACTGTAGCGAAACTGGTACCGTAGTTGATAAACCTGGTAACTTTTCAGCTATCATTAACCTGACATAATATAGTTATAACGCAGTGATGTGCAGTGAGGTTCATAGCTGGTGAGGCACCACCATCATAATCATAATCAGATATACAAATGTAGGCCCCCTGCATGTTTATATAAGGAAATTTTGCGCATGCGGGCAACGCTGGAGGGCAAAAACATTATTCTTTTACTTTTCATGCATAGCCGCTCTGCCGCCGTACAATAATTCCGTTAACTCAATCAAACGTAGACACGTAGATATTATTAATTTCATGCTGTGTTCCACAGCAAAGGGAAAAAACGTTAAAGTACAACTCGAAACCACTACTTTCTTGCCCTCTGTATCAGCTCAGCTACACGCAGACTCGTTGCCATAGCAACTGACAATGCTACAAAAAAACTAAAATATTTCCCATATAAAGAGCAGAACATTCAGTCTGTTGCAGTAGTATGGTTCTCCCCTGCTGTTACAATTTTTTGAGTCTATCTGACCTATCAAAAGCATCACAATTTTAAAGGCTTGCAACTGCCTTGCTTTCTTTGGTCCAATACTGATAACTAGCACAATATTTACTGCTCATGGATTTTACATCCAACAGTCCGTATACAGCATGCAAGTAGGTTGCTTAAATTTTTTCTATTAGTTTTAGCATACTGAAATGTCTCTCCCCACGAGCAACAGTCATAGGCAACATGCAAAATACACATAAAGCAATCCAGACTTCTCAAAAAATGCTATGTAGTTGCATTTTATTCAAGCTGCAGTATATAACTTCAATAAAAAATATGTTTTCTTCATATTTGTTAATGCTGTCACCATTTCGTGACAGTTTGTTATGAGACAGATAATCTGTGAAAACAATCAATGTCTTCCACCTCCTCCCTGAGCTGCTTTTGCTGGCTAAAGTAATGATAGGTTTATTTTAATTCCTAACCTGCAAAGAATCAACCAGAGACACAATTTACTTTTCTGCAGAAGAGGAGAGTAGACCCGAGACATGGAAAACCGCTGTCAAACACTGTCTGGGATCAACTCTGCCCGATCTTTCTCTGCATTTCTGTTTATTAGAAAAATCAAGGAAGGAGGTTGGGCTTTTTCACATAGTCACACAAAGAATTTGACCAATGACCTTTTTCTACAGGGTGTTCTGGAACCTTCTGTGGACATGCCCTTACAAGGGCATGAGGCTGACCGCAATCAATCAGCCCCACAGAAAACTGATACCACAGGAATGTACAACCGTCTCTAGCCTCCAGGCAAACATCCTAAAAATGGTTAATAGTGTACTACAAAAGAGAGAAGTCAAGGAAACATCAAACAGAATAATAATGTGAAAACATAACCTTTCAAATAAACTCACAAGTAAATGAACTTAGATAATTTTTCTAACAGTAATGCAACATTCTGACCAAAACAACCAATCGGAACCGGGAGGACACTCTTAGCACTGTCAATCAACCTTATTCATTCACTGCTAAATGTGCTAATGGTGGAGAAACAAAATGTCATTACAGGAAAATCGTTTATCTGCCGTCACTGGTAGCTATGCTAACTAGACTGAGCATCCACAACAGGCTATGCTAGCTGCAGTATAGTACAGAGCGAGGGGGAGGAAGGATGAGCAGCCACATGAGATTGTGATTGACTGCACTAAAACTCTCCTTCCACTGATTGGTTGTTTCTAACACTTTGAGAAAGCAGAGGAAATAGATTTTTCACAGATTATCTCTCATACCATACTGTCAAACATAATGACAGTTTTAACAAATATGTGAATTAAAAAAAAAAAAAAAAGTTACATACTGCAGCTTTCACTCAGGAGAGGACGGGTCAGACGGACGTGGGCTAGAGCTGCTTCTGACTGACTCATCTGTTGTTAAGTGGTAAAAAGTACAGGGACACGTTAAATATATGGATGTCTTGGTAATTTTTTTCCTTAATTCATTAGATGCTCGTGAAATGGAGGCAAACAGTAGTCTGTAGCTAAGCCAACTATGCTAAATGGTTGATAATCTCACACACTCTACCCACCTCTCATGGAGAAATACTGGGTTATAAATTGACACGCTTGCCTTTTTCTCTCTTTCTCTCTCTATTTTTAAATTTTTTTTGAAAACTTGATTTTATTATTTTTCTTAGCAGCATAGTAACTACCACAGTCATTCTTGTTTTCCATTGACTGCTGCTGAACACTGTCACCGTCAAGCGCTCCAAGCAGGAGCGAACCATTTCATGCAGATACAGGGGGGTTCAGGGCAAATATGGATGTTTGTTTTTTGGTCTGGGAGGGGTAACATTTAATTTTTACTGCTAAAAACAATCTTCAAAATACAATATGATTAATTTTGTAATTGACAGGGCCCCAAATTTTATTTTTTAATTTTTATGAACAAAAAATAAATAAATTGTGGAGGGGCCGTGTTGGTCAGGGGCCCTTAGTATTGTCATAACTTTCCCTCGTATATGGCCCCCCTGCCTGTCGGTGTATAAAGTGCTTCATAAATAAAGTTGGTATGGTATGGTATTGCTGTGGTAAGAAGGGAAAACTATAAATATATCGCTGTACTTGCCTTTACTGTATGGCTAGCTTGCTGTTACTGTTTCTTACTCTGCAGTTGTGGAGTCACATTGTCTGGGATCATGAGCGCCCTCTGCCATGAGGCAAGAGAACTGCCTGCCTCACCTCGAATCTGTTCTCTGCCATTTCTGAACGCTCCTCAGCACACAAAACACGTTACACACACAGTTGGTGACAAGAAACACTGTACATAGTATGTACAGTGTTTGTACATAATATGTACAGCTAAATTATAGAAAATCAGTTCATATATTAAATGTTTTTTAGCCATTTTATTGGCGATGTACAGACAGGAGGAACATGCTCTCATAGAATGGCAGCCAGTGCAGTTAGCGAGAGGTTGCGCAATCCAAGGTCAGACTCAGCTCGCTGCTGCCTCACCAGCTTCGTTTCTGAGCATTTGAATGGGAAAATGCAAAAATTGAGCGATTTTGAAGAAAGAATAATCAGAATTGGTTAAGGTAAATGAAAAATAGGTACTTTATACAGTGGTCCCCAACCTTTTTATCACTGCGGACCAGTCAAGGCTTGGCAATTTTACTGCGGCCCGGGGGAACGGGTGGGGAGGAGGTCACATGACACAATTTAATATTTTTTTGCCCCGATATTCCCCTAATGACAATCTTAGAACGTTCCGAGTTCTAAGATTGTCGCTTGTGATAATCGTACGATTATCCTGTCTGTGTGGTGTGTTACGTGGAACGTCGGACTGCTCCCATCTAAAATAGGGCTTATTCAACATGTTTGATTGTCTTGGCCCTTTTATCGCAGCCTGTGGGGTTTTCCCTGACTGGGAGCGAGAACGCAACCTGTTGAATGTGACAGGTAGCCAATCAGAAAGTGTGGTGACGTAAGCATGGGGGAGGGTCGGGGGGGAGGGAGTGAGGAGTGATGCACAGGGTATTCCTTTGGCGAAGCAGTTTGAAGGCTTCTTCATTGCCTCATTAGAGAGCTGGTCACCACATATCATGCAGAGCGGGCTTGGAATGTGGGAATCACCTACCTGGAAAAATACATTCTCCTGTCTCTGGGCCTTTTTCCCTTTGCAAAGAAACTTTCCAAAGACATTTGTTTACTCATTACTCATTTTGCTACTTGTGGGCTCAAAGACGTAACCGAGAGAATTCAGTTAAAGGATTTTCAAAATAAAAGCTCCCTCAGACTCACATAATACATAAAACAGAAATATGTAATTATTTCTTATGCGGCCCGGTACCAATTGGTCCACGGACCGGTACCGGTCCGCGGCCGGAGGTTGGGACCACTGCTTTATAGTACAAACCACAGGGTGAAAATAGCAATATAAATTATTTTATCATTATATATTATTTTTCCATGATGACAGCACATCACTGTTATAATGATAAGGCTATTCATTCAGTCAGGGCTTGACACTGACACTAGCTCGCTTAAAATGAGCCCACAAACTATTGCTATTGCTTCTACATTGTCACCCTGTTTGTTTATTCTAAATTCATGTTTGGTATGTTGGGGATTTTACGGGATTTTCTTCTGGAATTGGGATGTTCGTGAGTGGAATCCGTGTGTGGTGTGTTGGTCCTGTGTGTGGCTGAACACACGAACTGATCTGACCTGTTGTACTTTTATTGGCTTGTGTGTGGTCACAGAGGTTTGGAAAATCGGCCGACATTTCTTAAATTGTGCCGTGTGAACCAGACTCACTCCAATCTGGTAGTGATGAGAGACAATGACACCTGAAGTGTGTTGCTTATGCACAGGGTGCTTGGTCTCTATGTGGCAAAGCAGTTTGAAGGCTTCATTGCCTCATTAATGAACAGAACACTCGTACCAATTGGTCCACGGACCAGTACCGGTCCGCGACTGGGGATTGGAGACGACTGATTTAATGTATAGTTTTAGGCACATGAGTGTATCTTTTCACTTAATGAGCATTCAGAATTATACTCTAGCTTATGGATGTTTACAAGAAGTTTATTAATAAATAAATAGATTAAACACCAGTTTTACATTTGACAATTAGTTGTCTAAAATGTAACTTCTTAATTCAGCTGATGGATGCTGAATCCCGCTGCCCCTTTCCCACTTACCTGTCCCCTCCCACCAACCTTCACCTGGAGAGAATAGTAACACAAAAATGACTTACCTAATTTTCTTGGGGAATATTTCATCTGCTTCTTTCTCTTTGGTCAAATAGGGACTTTTTTCTTTGGTGGCTGGTCCTCATTAGCATCCTCTACACCCGTAGCATGTCTTCATTAAAATGGTCTTCATGTGGCTAAAGTTAGCAAAGCAAGAACAAAAGCACCATGTCACATCAGCCAAGTTCCTAAATAATGCACATAAAGGATAATGTTGACTAACATATTAGCTTTTAATTTGCTAGATAAAAATTGGAGGGAAAAAAAATCTATATTTCACTACTTAAACCAGGGGTCTCAAACTCCAGTCCTCGAGGGCCGCAGTCCTGCAACTTTTAGATGTGCCTCTGCTGCACCACACCTGAACAGAATAATTAGGTCATTAAGGCTCTGGAAAACTGATCTACACAAGGAGGAGGTCATTTAGTCATTTCATTCCAGTGTTTTCTATCTGTGGCACATCTAAAAACTGCAGGACTGCGGCCCTCGAGGCCTGGAGTTTGAGACCCCTGACTTAAACAGTCTTAAATAATGTTTCAAATGCAAAGTTCATAAGTGCTTTGTAGACATCTTGCTTTAAAACTTTAGGATCAATTAAATTAAGAAATTTAAGACTAAACAAAATGGCAGACCTCACATCCCCACCATGGACTGTTCTCCCTGCTGCCCTCTGGAAAGAGGTTCCGCAGCATCTGGTGCAGGTCCACCAGGTTCCGAAACAGCTTTTTCCCACTTGCCATCAGACTGCTGAACTCTTAACTGGACTGCACTCAAAAACTGGTCTCCACTTCATACCTTGCAGATATACATAGCTAAATAACTTCTATTTTACTGTCATTCCTGCACTTTATATTTTATACTTATATTTATATTTTATATTGTATTTTATTTTATTCTGGAGTAACCTCATAACATTGGAACCTCAAAACATTGTCCTGAGCTGTATGCAACGAAATTTTGTTCTGTATGCACCCTGTGCATGCAAAATGATAATAAAGTCAGTCTAAGTCTAAATAAAGTTACATAATTTTTTTTAAATTTATAATACTTTTACAACAAATTTTTATAACAAATTAATGACAGATTATGATTTCTTGGTTAATGTCACGTTGTCATAACAAAGACATTTTGAATAATGTCAGCTTTGCATTAAAAGTGCCATTATTTACCAAATGACACTTTATGACAACAGTCATAAATATTCATGAAGACTTATTTATGTTCATGACAGGTGTTATGTCTTGTTTATGACAGTGTCTTGTCAGTCTTATGCACACCCCATTACATAAAGTGTTACCAACTAGTTTTTTTTTTACATTAGCATAATATAGACAAAGACTTGTGCATATTTGTAACGGAATAGCAGCTTTAGAAAGCTTTCGATAATCGTCTTCCTGCCTTAAGCTCAAGCATTTCCAGTGTTCTCCTTGTCATATGTGTGAGTGCTGGAGCATAGCAATGAGTCTGACCTACATTTTTGAAATTCACCATCCCCCTCTTTCTGCTTCTCCTCCTTCCCTGTCTCCCCCCACTATCCCTCACCCACCCACATCCACCTCCATAGCTGTGGAAGTCAGACGACTTTGGGGAGACGTGGGTGTTGATCCAGGAACATGTGAAGACCTACTTTTGGTAAGACAACAGCTGTCTCTGTTCGTGATGTGCAGACCTTGCACAGGAGTGTGAACGTAATGTGAATGGGAGGAGTGTTCTGGGCTCTGTGGTATGTTCTCTGGATTTACAGTGAAAACAAAAGAGGAGATTCTTCCTTCCAGAAAATATCAGTGGAATGTAAGAACATCTTGTTGGAGAATCCAGCTGGGTTCAGTTATGTCAGCACCAGCATCATATGTCATGCTCTCATGGCTGAAAGAGTTGAAGAGGGGTAAATGTGGACAATTAGTTGACCAGGTTGAACAATGTAAAAGATGACACCAAGACATCTTGTTGCCGTTCTGCTCCTGATTATTCAGATTACAGGGTTTTTTTAGCTGTTTAATTTAAACATGGTTTGAGTTTCTTTTATGACAGTTAAGGATTATATTTCTATTTTCTTTTAACCTTATTTTTATATATATTTTTCATGTTCTTGTTGTTTTCTTGATTTATTTTTATTGAATTGTACAGTACTTGGGTCAACAGCAGTTGTTTTTATGTACTATATAAATAAATTGACATTGACATATTGGAATAACATTGTAATGTTAATCAAAATGGGCCAATATTAAGAACCGATATTTATTCCTATCTTGTCGCCATTTGTTTCTGGATGGAGAGGCAAGAGGGTGGGTCATGTGTTAATGGTTTGGCCACCCTCCCCCACTCCCCAAGGGCAGCTCCAAGACGCCCCTCAAAAAAAGTCCATAAATAAAAAACAACCAACCCAGGGTGGGCGGAGGGGCGCTGGACGGAGGGCCAGAGTCCAGGAAGCAGAAAACTCAGTCCATAAAAAACAAAAACTGTCAGGGCGGGGCCTGTTGGAAACAGCCTCAACGTACGAGCACCGAGATGGGGAGCAACAATTTGCCCACGATGCCCTCTCATCGTGGGCAACTCTAGAGTGGAAGTATGTCCAGCCCCTCTCAAAGAGACTGGTTCCAGAACCAGAGCCATGCGTCAAGGCGATACCGACTAATTCTATCCGGAAACTTTCAACCTCACACACTAGCGCCGGCTCCTTCCCCACCAGAGAGGTGACATTCCACGTCCCCAGAGCCAGCTTCTGCAATCTAGGATCAGATCGCCAGGGCCCCCTCCCTCGGGGGCATCACACACTGCACCCGACCCTTTTGAACCCTCCCACAGGTGGTGGGCCCATGGGAGGGGTAGCCATGTCTCCTCTTCGGGCTAAGCCCGGCCAGGCTCCATGGGTAAAAGCACAGCCACCACCACAGCCACCACCCATCAGTGTGTTATGGGTGGTGGCCAAGGGAGGGGGCCCTGGCGATCTGATCCTCGGTTGCAGAAGCTTTCTCTGTGGACGTAGAATGTCACCTCTCTGGTGAGGAAGGAGCCAGAGCTAGTGTGTGAGGTTGAAAGGTTCCGGCTAGCCATCGTGCCCCCCCTCCAGGCCTGGCTCCAGAGTGGGTCCCTGGTGGGCCACATCCGGGCGAGGGAACACCAAATCCAAAGTTTTCATCCATCAGAGGGGTCAGGCTGCGCTTTGTCTGGTCCCTCACCAAGGACCTGTCTGCCTTGGGGGCATAAAGCCCCAGACAGCATAGCTCCTACGATCATTGGGACAGTCAAACCCCTCCACCATGATCCACCAAGGAGAGGTGGATGGATGGATGGATGGATTTTTTTTTAGCAGTGCTCCCTAATGACTGGCTATTTTTAGAATTTTTAGAACGGGCGACTGACAAGGTCTTCTCAGGTGACCGGGTGCCCGTGGGCTCCGTGTTAGTGACCCCTGCTTTAATTTTTAAAAAAATGTTTCTTCTGTTTCTTTTCCATATAGGTTTTTATATGGGGAGTTGGAACTCTTTACTGTACAATGACAACAAAGGAGTTCAGTTTAATTTGCCATTAGCATGGTTAGCATGGGGAGCAGTTAGGGATACATAGCATATCTACAGTAACATTGGTATTTGTCACTGGGCCAATATTAACAACCAATATTTATATCAGATATCAATATCGGCCCAAATGTTCATTTTGATGCATCCAGCAATACAAAGAAAAATCAGTTCTCATTTTATACGTTTCTTGAAAATGTACAGTACATACCAAAAGTTTGGACAGGACACACCTTCTAATTCAATGGGTTTTCTTTATTTTCATGACTATTTATAAGGCAAGAAATCCCACTTATTAACCTGACAGGGCACACCTATGAAGTGAAAACCATTTCAGGTGACTACCTCTTGAAGCTCATCAAGAAAATGCAGAGTGTGTGAAAAGCAGTAATCACAGCAAAAGGTTGCTACTTTGAAGAAACTAGAATATAAGGGGTATTTTCAGTTGTTTTACACATTTTTGTTTAGTGCATATTTCCACATGTGTTATTCATAGTTTTGATGCCTTCAGCGTGAATCTACAATGTCAATAGTCATGAAAATAAAGGAAACTCATTGAATTAGAAGGTGTGTCCAAACTTTTGGTCTGTACTGTACATAAGGTCTCTGAGTTTTTCAAAAAGCTTCCAGTTTCCAAAGTTAGCATGCTCAAAGGATAAGACAGATGCGGATGATTTTACAGTACAGTACTGTACTTCTTTAAGTCTTCCTCTCAAAAGTCTTGCTCTCACTCCCTTACACTCTTACTTTGAATGTTTTGACATGTCATAGAAAATATGATTTACTTTTCAAAAGTTTTGTCCGTTCTCCTCTGTAGCGTTGTCCACAACAAAGAGTGTTATTCTTAACAGTCTTGGAGCTGTCAGTCATCCTCATGTAATTGCTGTTCAGTGTGCTAACGGTGGAGAAACGACTTAAAATTACAGGAAAAATGGTTATCCGCCGTCATCAGTGGCCATGCTAACTAACCTAGCATTCATGACAGGCTCAGGTATCAGGAAGAAGCTGTAGCCAACCTCATGGGTACTGGAAGGGGGTGAGCAGGTGCAAGTGAGGGCGAAGACCGCATCCTGACTTTGATTGGCACTGTAAAAAGGCAGAGGAGTTCAATTTTTTCATATATTATCTGTTATAACAGATAATATGTAAAAAAAAAAAAAAAAAAAATTAAGTTACATAATGCTGGTTTTAGGTTGGTTAAACCTTAACAGTTTTGTTCACCAGCTGTACATAAATTAAAAATATCACATTTTACTGAAATTTGGAATATAATTTCTTTTTGCTGATGCGTTCTAAAAATATTGCTTTGAGATTCTTGAAAATCTGCCAGGAAGCCATTAATATGCAGGTTGACTCAGGTGAATATAAAAACAACCAAAAGACGGGAGGACATTCTGAGTTTTCACCCAGGGATTAGTCCAGAGGAAGGAGCATATAGAGTCCAGATAGCGTCAGCAAGTTGAACTGGGAGCTTTGAAGGGAGGCCAGAGAGGCAGAGCCCAGGCAACACACTGGTCCCTCTGTTCAGCTCTCCAAGCTGCGGGGGGAAACAGCCTTCTCTGGAAAGCTGCTGATAGGATGCAGCAAACCACCTCCATTCATGCGAGCCGAGCGGCTGTACCATGCTACTCCAGTCTGGTGGCTACAAATAGCTCCACATACAGCCATGTGTTCCTGGTTGGAAAATGGCAAATCAACTTTTTTCTTCAGAAGATTTTCTAGACTGCAAATGTCAACAACAATACAAAAAAGAATCTGAGGTCCAGATTCTTGGTGTGGTTTGGCAGTGTTTTAAGACAGAATTTAGTTTCTAATTTAACACATCTGAAATACTAATGCATTCAGCAGGAATATCCTAACTGTTTGGAAAAGAAAAAAAACAACAAGCATATCAGAGCACAAATAACAGAATATTTAGACATGACTTTGAGCGTTTTAAACCACCAGCTGGGAGCTCCTAGCCAGAAGGATAGCAACATCGTTTAATTTGTGTCTGACAGTGTGACCACTTCAGTCCAGGACCACTGCTTTAGTAAAATAAAAAAGTACAGTGCAGTAAAACTGTTCTTATAAGTACCATTTTCCCCAAAAAAAGTTACTGAAGTAAATGTAACCAGTACTACCCACTTTTGAACATACTGTAGATAACAACAATACCAGTAGCCGGTACTTGTTAATAAGCTTAACGTGATATATTGGCATTAGTCATCATTTAGCTAACTTTACCTGCATTAAACAGCATTACTCGACTCACTCTGTTAGCTTGGGGGAAACAGAAAGTTGGTCACTCTGAGGTAAAAAAAAAAACAACAGCTTCCAGTAAAGGGGGGGCAGTTGTGTGGGCAGTTGTGAGACTGTCATACAACAAGTCTTCAGTCAAAGTTCCCCTGAAACTTACTGCTGGTGGAAATTCTTCCAGGTCAGGCATCACCATCTATAACTCTGAAGATACTTAATGATATAAATTATGGCATTTAATTTACATTTTGGAATAAAGTACATTTGAACTGAATCAATAAATATTGCTACAACATAAAATGTGTTCTGAACTTCAACTGCATCTAGATCGTTTTAAAGTGCAATATTAATGACTATTTCTATAGTGAAATTTAAAGTATGCATGAAAAATTCTCTAATTTTAAACTTTTTTTCTTGAATTGGAGAAACACTCAAGAATTCCAAAGTGCTTGTACTATAAGAGGGATTATTTGTTTGGAAACACAGATTATTTGTTTGTTGCAACTTGACTTGTATATCCAACAAGTCAAGTTGCAGACACGTGCAACTTGACATGAAGCCTAGGCGCAAATTCAAACTGGAAGACTCTTTAGCCCCACCTGCATCATCCAATCGGCGCGTCCCGCTCATCGCCGCCGACCTATCAACGCTGGACCAAACCACGTCACGTCCAATCACTGACCAAGGCCCAGTTGATAAGGACTTCCATCCATGGCATCTTCCGCTTTCCAGCTGCGCTCAACCTGTTCAGCCGCACGCCTCAGCTCCTCAGCCAGCTATCTCACCAGATCCTTTTTCGTGATTGTTCGTCCTTCCACCTTTAATGTCCATCATAAAAGCCGCTTATTCTCTTGCTCGGCCCCTTCTCTCCCTCAGACGCTCCTCAGATGGAAGAAGAATTACTCCCGCCCCGGCCTCATTCATTCTAAGCAGCTTCTCCTGCCGCTTTCTCGCCTGACCGGGATCCACCTTCCCTTGCTCCCGCGTCACCCACTCCACGGTCTGTCTCTGGCAAGCGGACACATATTCCCACTGTCTTCATCCCCAGGCCATCTTTCTTTGCCTCAGGCCCTGGCCGGCCCGCCAAGGTCTCACCGCACCAACCTCCCTCGCCCTCACAGCTCATCGTTCATCATCTCTCCACCGCAGTTCATCATATCACCTTTCCATCGGTTCCTCGCCCTGGTTCAGCCACGTCACAGCTTCTCTCACTTCCGCGTAGCAGCTGTCAGCCCGGTCATCAGCTCCTCCCTTCGGATTTCCCACGCTACGCCCGCCTCGGGCTTTCAGGGTAAGACGTAGCCTCACATGTCTCATTCATGTTTTGCAACGTTAGGAAACGCGGAACTTAGTCTATCCCCTTCCCGAACTTGCAGGCCCTATTCGCCCTTGCCACCCGGGCTGCGTTTCAATTGCTTCAGAGCTTTTAACTGTATGAATGCATAAATAAATTAGTAAATAGTAGCATCCCTCTCAGCGGTGACCCAAGGTGGATCGCCAGCCTCTTTTCTACAGCTTCTCGCTCTCAGTAGTAGCCTCCGTTATCAAGCCCCATATATTCCTCCTTTAACTTTATTATGCCCGCACTGGACTTCCTGCTCCTTTTCTCGGCCCCTCTCAAATCAGCGGCCGTGTTTGGTCACGTTTATCCGCACAGCGGGATTATTCATTCATAAAAAACAGTAGACGTATGCGCACCCAGCTACGTAGAGCTGTTCATGGGTCGTCATGGTTACCGCATTCATTTCTCTGCTTCAACATTGACTATCTTAAATAGTGCACCCGCCGTCTTTAACCGCTTAACAGTACGTCATGCCCCCATTGACATTACTGAGCAGGATGCGCATTAATAACCAAAAGGGAAGAAGAAGAAAAAAACCAAATAAAAACAACCTTGACATTTTGCATGCCGCTGTCAGGATTTGAGTTTTCTGCTTATCTATTTCGAGTTTCTGTGTTTCTCCGAGTCTCCGTGTTGTCCTGTCTCCCCTCGTTTGTTCCCAGGTGCGTCTCGTTCCCTGATTACCCCCTGTGTATTTAATGTCACCTGTGTCTCAGCGTCTCTGTCGGGTCCCTGTCGTTAGTCGTCTGTTCGTAGCAGTCATTTGTCATGCATTCTCGGCCCTTTTGTTCACCCTGTTACCTGCGTTGAGCCCTGGTTTCCGCTCAGCAGTGCTGCCTGGGATTTAGGACCGTTTTCGGATTATCGTACTGTTTATTCATCATTAAACATCATTTTTACTGCTACCTGGTTCCACCGCATCTGCCTCACCACCCACCACTACAGTTCTCGACAGCCATTCACAATCGTACGCTGGCCGAAGAGAGGCGACCCGTACTGACTTCTAGTTGTAAATTATATCAACAGCCTATTTGTGCCCCTTGTCTTAGTAGTTAGGCATGCATCATGCGCCGTAGTGAAGCTGGCTAATAATCCCTCCAGGGCACATTGGTACAAGTCAGCTCAGTGCTTTCACCTATTGTTACCCAAGTCACTAATCGTCGTTTGCCAGGGTCTTCATCCCATCATCGTTTCTCATCAAATTTCGTTTAGTGTCCCATTCACTACTCATCAAGGTAACTTTAAATAGAAGGTGGTTTATCATCAATCTAAAAGAATATGCGTTTTGGCGTTTGACCTACAGTAATTTTCCCTGTTTTATTATGCTTAGAGGCTGATTGCTATTTCATGTTTCATCTCAGACATGCGCACTGAGTAAACTAGAAGACCTTAATGATCTGGCAGTGGTTTCTTCACCAGGCCTTTAACAAGTGTCCCCTTTTCTTAGCTTAAGTTTTTAGGATTGTCTAAGTCGTTTTCTGGGTATATCCTTGGTCTCAAGTTTACCTGCTTCCCCGCCAGGCCCAACGGTATGGGTGAGCTCCGAAGTGTATTGCCTGCCCAGAGAAAGTAGTGCCTCTCCCCACCCCCTGAACCGGAAGCTGCCTGTTTCCACCTCAGAACCCCCAATTCTCCGTCATTACTACATTGATTTGATACTATAGGGGCTCCCGCACTTCACATATCCGTGTCCCCGTCACATTCAGCAGTTAAAACCGTTTAATCCATTAAATGTTGTAACCTGTTTCCCGAGTCGCCCTCAAACGCAACTCAAACTCTGAAACACTTGCTGGGTTTACACCGGTGCGGCAGCAAAGGAGACCTGCTGCTGCCGTGCAGAGCTGCATATGTGCATTATAATCATACCAGAAACGCAGAACTCTTAAGTTTTCCCCCAAAGTTACCGACAGAGTTGAGTAATGCTGTCGGATGCAGATAATGACAGCTAAATGATGCTCAGC
>NC_045689.1:33644078-33771809 GCF_003331165.1 Xiphophorus hellerii
TAATATTACAGCACCTTAAGCCGTTAACAAGTAGCCTGCGGCTACCGAGTCGTTTCCTACGTTCAGCCACGTAGATTCATTTTGCCCCCAAAATAAGTCCATGCCCCCTGATAACTTGCTTAACCACGGCTGTTCGCCGCCAACAATAAACTGCCTCGTATGCCGACATTTCAAGCTCATGTCCCTGCTGGCGCTTCTAAGCTTCATCTCTCACCAAAAAATTGTCCGAATTCGCACGCTATTCCCAGGCCATCCTGTCACTTCTAGGTCTATGCAGCATATCCTCTAGCTTTCCCAGGTTTCACTCTCGCGCATTCGTTCCAGTCCCTCTTCCGAGCCAATCATCATAAGGCACCTACAAGTCATCCCTGCTGTCCGTTAACAACAAACTACCAGCACTCGCAAGCTGTTCTGAAGCCACAGCCCCCTCCGGAGGAACAGAACCTCCAACATCATTGCTTAGGTCCAAGTCAAGTTAGTTTGCATGGTACGTTTCACAAGTGCAAAAGCTTTACATATCATTTGATTAAAAAAAAAAGTTTACTACCGCCCTTATTCTCAACCCCCTTGGGGGTGAAGCCAGCACCTCCTTATCACTGGGAATCCAGGATGGCACCTCCTCTCTAATTTTCCCATTCTATCCAGCCTGTCGGGCATGGCCCTTTTGAGGGGGAATCTCCACCAGCTGGTTCAGCTCCAACCTCCATTTCAGCAGCTCGAGTCCTCAGCATTCTACGAAACCCGTTCCACTTCTGTAACCTGTTTCCTGAGGGGTCATTTCTGCAAGCATCCCCACATCGCCGCTCTCCGCCATAAGCTATCATGTTTGACCCACAAAGCCGAATCTCCACCATTTTCCTTGCCATCATTTGCCATTAATCAATTCAATTGCCACTAATCAATCTAATCACCTCTGCTTATCGCAGATCTGGCCTTCATCTACTAACATCCTGCCATTCGAACACTCTCGCTTCCCCAGCTGGCCTTCATCTACCAGCATCCTGCCATTCTAACGCTCTCGCTGATAAGCTGTCTCTCCCAGCCCTCTTTCAGTCCAGTCCAGCTACTAGACAAAATAATTTATTTCAAACCCTCATCCACGTCTCGCACCGTTTTTTATTCCCTATAGTTCCTCAGTTTCTCATCCTCATTTCCAGTCTTAGTTTCCTCTTCATGCTCATCCATCGTTCCAAGCCCCTGCATTCTCGCAACCTTGAGGCTATAATTTATATACGACATCATTCAACTCTTTAGATCACGTTTAACCAGTATAGTATTCAAGGTATTCTCTCGACCTTACGCCAACAGCTCCATAGTCATCTTCAGCATTCATATAATTTTATGTATCTCGTCTCCGTCTTCATAGCTTCCCTCAGTGCCTGATGAGCACTGCGCAATTGACTGGTGGTGGTTGGTCAACCTCACGCAAAGTGCATACTCTCATCCAGCAAATGTTATGCTCATCTTTTCCCGTTGTCCTTCACTCCCCTATTTTAAGTTTCATTCCAGAATGTCCCCATATCTCGCATCCTCTAACGTCACCTTGCGGATCTAATCCTAGTTCTAGCATCTCACCTCCAGTAGCAGGCAGCTATCTTCTCATGTTCTAATCTATTCCCTCTCCCATCCTATTCTCGCTATCTCAGTAACACACAGCTGGCCTCTTTCCTACAGCTAAAACATCATTACAGCCGGTCTACTCTACAAGCATCTGGCCATTCCACGCCCAACTATGTCTCCAGCTGACCTTCATCCACTGGCTTCAGATCATTTTCCCCTACCATCAGTAACGTTACCCTGTATAGACTCCTTAAAGTTCCAGCCCTTAAGCCCCTAGTTGGCGTAGCTTCCCGGCCTTTTCTCACTTTCCCAGTCTCTAACTCCCAGCTTCTGCCCCAGCCTCAGCCTTCATTTTTTGGGGGGATATTATTTCTAATTGGCATGCTATTTCATAGCATCACCAGTCGGCCTTCATCTACCAGCATCCTGCCATTTCACTCAAAGCGGCGCCCCTAAGCTTGCCTTCATCTACCAGCATCCTGCCATTACACTCAAAGCGGTGCCCCTAAGCTGGCCTTCATCTACCAGCATCCTGCCATTTCATTCATAGCGGCGCCCCCAAGCTGGCCCACATCTACCAGCATCCAGTCTTTTCACACATAGCGGCGTCCCCAGCTGGCCTACATCTACCAGCATCCAGTCTTTTCATGCATAGCGGCGTCCCCAGCTGGCCTTCATCTACCAGCATCCAGTCATTTCACGCATAGCGGCGTCCCCGGCTGGACTACATCTACCAGCATCCAGTCATTTCATGCACAGCAGCATCCCCAGCTGGCCTTCATCTACCAGCATCCCGCTATTTAACGCCACGCCTCTTCCCCAGCTGGCCTCCATCTACCAGCATGCCGCTATTTAATGCCGCGCCGCTTCCCCAGCTGGCCTTCATCTACCCACATCCCGTCATTTCATTCCTCGCACCATCCCAGTGTCTTTCATCTACCAGCATCTCGCCAATACACGCCTAGCGGCATCCCCAGCTGACCGTTATCCATCAGCTTCATAATTTACCCCTATCACAATAACATCACCTACTACAATCTCCTTAAGTCCTAGCCTGTAAGCCCTGAGTTAGCGTAGCTCCCCCACATTACACTCTGACCCTGATACTAATTCCCCGGCCTTGGCCCTGGCCTCAGCCTCCTTTTTGGGGGATGACATTCCTAACCTACATCGGGAATGCTCATCCGAGCTTATTGCAATTCACAGCTCGATGTCCTCAGTCGGGGCCCGAGCGCCAAAGAACTTTAAATTCATGCATGTCAATAAACCTTTTTAATCACTGTTTTTTCCGTCTGAGTCTCTCCAGATTGAATTGTCAGCGTACTACAACTGTTTATCACAGTGATAAAATAAGTTATTCTACCAAATTGACATTATTGAATGATATGTGTCTTAATGGCCCATAAGTATTAAATGCCGTTGAGTTGATAATGAAAAAATGGCCCAACCATCTCTGACATTGGTTACTAGCAATATTAAAATAATTTGTTCACAGTAAGGTCATCAGCTCTCAATAAGAAGAGAGGTGACCTGTGCCTCCAGGGAATTGTAAATTATTTTATTAGCCTAAATGTAAATAGTTTAAATAGTTAGAATAATGTGTTTTTGTCTGCGTTCTGAATGCAACACGCACTTTAGAGTAGATGATGAGGCAACATGACGTCGACTCATAATCTCTTTATAAAGTATCTATGCAAACAATAAATTCTATTCTATTCTAAATGCGACCTAAAAATGGTTTTTATGTCCAGTCTTGCTGTCAGATTTAATTTTGTATATATATGTAGCTGAGATTTTCACCGTAATCATAACACAGGTAAGATCCCCCTCAGGTATTATGAAGGGGTAAGGAGAGCATAATCCTATGCTCAACAGAAAATGAATAAATAAAAATTTCAGGCTTTCAAAAGGAAAAACAAAATAAAATTCAGAAAAGTTTAGTTTGGAGAACATAAAAGCTGATTTGGATTTATTTCTTATCTCCTTCCTCCCCCTGTTCCTTCACCTGTCTGTCTCAATCCTTCTTGTTCTCCTCCTCCGTCTCAGGGGTGTGGAGCCCTACGACCCCTCCACCACAGTGCTGGTCCAGAGACATGAGCCCCAAGGCGTCTCCACCATACTAAGTAGCACCGATTTCTTCCAGAGCGAACAGAACCGGAAAGTGATCCTGGAGCAGGTGGACAGCTTCCAGCTGAGAGACAAGTACATGTTCGCTACAACCACACGGGTAAGTGGGAGGAGCCTAGCGCCCCGCCCACAAAACTCTGACATGCCTCCGTCATGTTTCCATTAACAGTCAGGCAATCTGAGAGGTAATTTAAAAAGATTTTTTACATCAAAGACTGTCAGTGTGTCGCTAGAAAAAAAATTCCAAGTGCTAAAATTGAAAAATATGAAAGGCGAGAATGGACATTTTCCGCATATTGTTTTTCCCAGGGATTTTCTTGAGATAAGTTGTCCTTCAGATGCATGCCTTTGTGGATGGAATCAGGTTTAACACACACACAAGCACCCACACCAATCTGGTGATCTTGAGAAAATCATATGCAGAGAACATCCAATCTTTTTTTAATGTCACTGAATACTACTGTTTGCTGTGAGCTCTGAGAGATACTGTTTGTGTCCTGCTTACTGTAGACATAAGATTCACTTCTACATGGCTTTAGCTTGGACAACTTTGGTATTTCCATATTATCTGATACACTGTGATATGTATCTCATGTATTTCAGCCACAAAAAATGTAGAGTTCTGTAATAACGTATTTTCTTTCACATTTCTACTGAAAGTCTGTGAAACGGCTTTCAGTGGAAAAAGCACCAATATGTCAGTTTTCTCAGCTGCTCTTAAATGATTTTAGACCAGAACCTGATATGTTGCTTTCTGAGATCTTTCTATTGTTTTGACAAAAAAAAAAATTAAATGTGTGTGTATATACTGTATATACTGTATATATTTATAGAGAGAGAGAGTTAGGGTTTTATATATATATATATATATATATATATATATATATATATATATGTTGGGTCTTTTTCCTATATACCTAATAAGGTGGCCGGTCAATGTGCATTGTTAACAACAGCGTAGACATTCAATCTTCCTTTATTTTGACATCATTGACTGGCTGACCTTGTCGATTACTTGGTTAATGGACAAGATCTTGGTTAGATCGGACTGGATTGCATCAATCCTGCCCGGCCCTTCTATCCAGCACCGGGGTCTTTCTTGTGTTCATTGGTCATCAGCTGCAGGGAAAACAGTTCTTTTTATCCCTTCTCTTTGACATGATTGGAATAATGGAATCCTACTGGTGCCTCTGGCAAACCCAAGATGCTTTAGCTAATTGAAGAGCCAGTAAGAGAGACATTTATCTCTCAGGAATTGACTGCTAATTGAACCTGGAACATCTCTGCCTTTGTTCTCATGATGGAGGAACATTGAAGATAACTGGCTGTAATGGAAGTCCTGATGACACTCAGCAGTCTGGCCCTCTGTAGCAATCTGCAGATTGTTTGCAAAGACAAACAGATCAAGAGCAAACAGGAAGTGGTGATTGGAGTAGAATTTAATCCCCCCTTCAAAGCTCTGCATGCTTTTATAGAGGCTTCTAAAACATGGCCTTACTGTCAGATTGTTGTGTACAGCTATGTGACTACATTGGCGGTTGTACCCAGGCAGAGGAAGTAGAAGCACTGTGTGTTTCCTAACAAACAGACAGTGGGTTGTAGCAATATTTTAGTTTAGGGATAAAGTATTCTAGTAGGCAAACTGTCATCAACATTGATCAACCCACCTCTGCGTTTCCCCCAGAAAACTTAATAAGCCTCTGGTGATCAGAGTGTCATGACGGTCCACCAGGGCCAACCGTGTTTTTGTATTTAAAAATGTTAAGTTGACAGAAAATGTAAAAATATAAGGAACAGTGGAGCGGTGAAAACATGTCCTCTCACATGACTGCCATAACTGGAAGGCCAACCCTATTGTATTTACTCTGTTTTTTCATTCTTTAGGGTTCCAAGCCTGCAGTAGCGAGTGGACGGCCAATACAAGATATGGCCGTTTGCTCGCCCCCAGCAGAGCACGGAACCCTATTTTTTTATTATTTATTTTTTTTACCAAAATATTTTATTAACATTTTCCACTTTGAACTTACTATCATGTCTGAACAAGTTTTCTTAGTAGTTATTAAATGACAGTAATTATTCTTTCTCATGTCAGATGAAATGAAAAGCAAAATAAAAAGTTAAATTAACCAACAAAGGAATAAAAAACACAGCTTCTCAAAACGGGTATTTGAGCATTTACAAACAGGTTGGATATAACCGTACGCGTCTATTCAGCAAGGCACACGGCAGGTTCCAGAAAATCATGAGTCCAACAACCCCTCTGACCAGTCTAAGTCCTTAGTAAAGTTAATGAAAGGACTCCATGTCCTCCCAAAAATATATTGCAACTTTATAAAATAATATGGATTTCCATTTCTCCCAAAGAGTTGAAAGCCCTTATAAGAGAGACTGCTGGTGTAAATTGATGCAGACTGGTTTACAGCTCAAAAGGATCCCTGATGCTAAAACTTTGCAGCAAGAGCAGACAGCAGTTAGAGACGGCAGTTGGACTGAGACATTTCCAGGTGGGGACCCAACTACCTTTACAATAAAGCTCAACTACACAAGGGAAAGGTAGTCATTTTTTTTTAGCCATACACAATATATTGGTACTAGCATTGGTATCAATCTGATAAATAAAAACTTAAAGTTTTATTGCAATATTTTGTGGTATAATTGTAATAACGCTAAAAGTGATGATAAGAACTATTTATTACTGTTTCATATATTTTTTAGGTAACTGTCTTGCTCTCACTGCATGACACCGCAATGATAACTCCAGAAACACAAACACTGCTCTTGACAAACATTCTCATTTGTAATGTGTTTAAGTATAGCAGCCACATAAAGAAGCGTAATTTTAGTTCATTGATGTACTAAACTGCTGTCATTGAACAAACAGTGGAGGAAATAGTAAAACTCACTATCCCAACAATGCAGGCATCATTAACTGGTATTTATCATTGCAATGATGATTAAAAATTCTTATCATAATAAGAAATTTATCACGATAAATAAACAATACAATAAATGCCCACCCTTAAACAATATTGATGTTGTTGCCAATAGAGAATAGAATAAAACTTAATTCATTGCCAACTTGAAATTTACTATGTCGTGCATGAGGATATGTCTCAACTGTCATTGAATAACACGTCTCTTTCTGGTTGCGGAACGAAATTCCAGCCCAAAATTTTCATATTGGAGCATACTTGGTGGTTTCAAAATGGAGGCCAAAATCCAGCGCATTTGTCTTATTTTATTAAACTTTTTTTTAATAATTATTGAATCTGAATTGTAGTAAATTAGTCATGGTTCTTATGAAAATGTATTTTTCTCTTGCCACACCACTACAATATATCAGCTTTTAATAGACGAAATTCAGTTTCTAAAATATCAGTAGATAACTTGGGTTTAGAAGTTGCGCTCTCTTTTTTTCAGTGAAAGGAAGATTTTTGGATTTGTGTTGGGTGATTTAGTTGAAAGTTCCTGATATCAGCCCCTGTATGGAGGAGTCTCTTTCTGTCTCTTTCTCTGTCTCTATGACCTTCCCAGAGATTGCTGGGCAGCCATAACTCATCGTCTGTTCAGCTCTGGGTCTCCTACAACCGCCAGCCGATGAAAGCTGCCCAGTTCATGACCCGGCATCCAATCACAGTGAGTTTTAAAATGCACAGGGTTGTTCCTGTTTCTAAAAAATCAGACAGAGATGCAACTCTGGGACAATTGTTGCAGGTATAGATCAAGTTCAGCTTAAACATCACTGTGTTGGTGTGCTAGGCAGTGATGTTCACTGTGCTTTGAGTGTGTGTGTGTGTGTGTGTGGGTGGGTGTGTGTGTGAGATGTGACTTTGTGGTCTGAACTCTAAGTGACCTGCTGCTTCCCTCGCCCATCCAACAGGAGTACTACATTGCGGATGCATCAGAGGACCAGGTGTTTGTTTGTGTGAACCACACAAACAATGCCACACATCTGTACATCTCAGACACACAGGGCCTGTCCTTCTCTCTGTCACTTGAGAATGTGCTCTACTACAGTCCTGGGGGCTCAGGCAGCAACACACTTATCCGGTACTGCAAACACACACACACACCCACGCCCACACACACAAATAACACCAAGAGGTGTTATTGACAAATTGTTTATTAAGTAAGATTTACCTGATTTGATAACAAATTTTCAGAATTTCACATTGATAATACACTTTCAACTTAAAGTAATGTCTAAATAGGATTGCTTGATGATGACTGAAATATTTTTAGCATTTAAAATCCACTATTATGCCTGGATAGATTCAAGCTGGAATAGGTCAGTGGCCTATGCAAAACATATACATTACTTTTAATACACAAAATTATTCTCAGATATTGAGAATTCACCAGATCAGTTCTGCCTGTTTTGAGTTCATTTAGGAATGCGCTATTTTAGTGCAATGTCTGGATTATGCAAAGAGCTGCTGCTGGCCACGCCCCCCCAACTCAGTCTTTGCATTAGCTCAGATATATGAAAATGGTTTCAGTCACACAGTGATACAACTGTACATCTTTGACCCAGCAGCAGAAGTGAAACCTCCTGAACGACCATCAAGCCACAACCACTGAAAGGTTAAATGCTGTGGATCTGATACACATTTATATCTTTATTAATTCAAACTCTGAGGATTCTGCTTCGCTATGGGGCTGTGTGCCATGGTGAGAAGCTGACATCAGCACAATAATTCAGCACAAAGACTGTTTTCTACTGCAAATGTGACCTTTTTTAAAATATATATATTTGTGAGGTTTGAGGAGAAGTACTTCTCTCAACATGTAAAACAAAAAATTCAGACGATTTTGGTAATGTCTGAGAATCCAACATGTTTTCACAAACACTGCATCTTCTCAATGTAGACTGTCACTTTCAGTTTACTACAAACCAACCAAGTAAATTGGTGCTGTAGAATTTATCTGGAAAAAGGAATTTAGCTGAAGCTAAGTGCACTAATTGTTTGTAAAGTGCTAAATAAAAAAATTGCTCTGCTGTTGGCATTAGCAGATTAGTGGGTATGTACCAAACACTGTTTAGAGGAATTGCAGTAAAGACTGCTCAATGTGATCCACATTTAGTTTTTTATTACATTTTTTAAAATTTTTTATAAATAAAAAATAAAACTAGAAAATTCCTGAAGAAATTTAGCCGGGGCCTGCCAAAGTGTGCCCGTCGGTTTGGGCCCGGCGTTGTCATGCTAGAAATTAGCATGGATGCTAAAGAACGCTGCAATGTAATCAATAGCATGTGGAGAATCACAAGAACGTTAAGTAAGGTGGACGTGCACCATTCAGTATGATTTAAAATTTTGTCAAGGCTTTTATTTTGGAATTTTTGTTAAACTTCATTTCAAAGGGCCAAACTAATCCCATGTGTAATAGTCCTTGGGTTAAAATAGTTATATAATGCTCAAAACACAAGTAGTTGATGTAAAAATATTAAAGGCTTTTATTTTGAAATTTTTGTTAAGCTTCATTTCAAAGCGCCAATCTAATCCTATGTGTATCAGTGCTTTGGATAAAAAAGTCACATAATGCCCAAAAGAGCAAATACCTGATCTAAAAATTGTCAAGGCTTTTAATTTGAAATTTTCAGTATGCTTAATTTTAAAGTTCCAAACTAATCCCATGTGTAACAGTTACTGAGTTAAATCAGTTATATACAGCCCATAGCAGCAAGTAGTTCTAAAGGCCAGTTCAGTCAACCTCTGTTTCAACTGAGTGTTCCACTATAGATAGAACTACAGTGATGCGTATTTGTAGTCCTAACCAGCAGCCAATAGCCTCTTGAGTTCCGTTGCTATGGTAAATAATTTTCTCAGCAAAATGTGAACTGTTAGTGAGAGAGGCTGGGCAGACAATTGTCTGTTTGAGCCAGCCAGTTTTACCCCAAAAAAGCATTGTGAACAAATCCTTCCCGTTCGGGAACCATAATACATATTCGAAAAGCGTTTGAAGCGTATGAGAGGGCTATGTGTCTTCTGCGATAGTCCCGAGATTCATATCTGTACCTCACTCAGAGCATTTACAGCGATGAGAGAAAGAAATGTTTTGCACAGATCTGAAATTGTAGTCAAATACATGGGAGAGAGCCTGAGACAGCTTCAGAAAATCCTTTCGCATTACTTTGCTCTGAGGCACCGTGAAAGAAAACCGTACGGTCTAGATAAATTTCAAAAACATTTTACCGGAGCAGACATGCGTATCAATGTCAGGACCGATTTTGATACCAATCGTGCGATATTTGTGGGCGTGATGGCGATTTCAAAAATGATTTGGGGTGAAAAATTGTCTTCATTTCTCACTCTAATCAGTCAGAGACACACTCTAATTTTAGGAAAAATGAAAAACTTTGGGTCACTTAGAGACAAATTGTGGACAAACCGTAATTGGTATCGACGAGCCGTCTTCACTTTCGAAGAGATCACGGACGTATCTACAAAATGGAATTTGAATGGCATTTCTACGTGAATTCGTGACGACACAGAAAATCCTCAAAAATAGGGTATTTGAAGGATTTTTCCCATTGACTTATAATGGGGGTTTTTTCGTAGTTTTTTGCGAATTATGTCGCCATGTTAACCCCGAATTCCACCAAAAGTAATAGCTCCAATGGCGTGAATTTTCTGCACGTTTTGATACCTCATTTGTAGGTGTGCACGCAGCGGTATGAGCCGCATTAACGGTTACGGATGAAAAATAAAGAATTGGGAGAATAGTAATAGGTTCCTGCCATTGCTTTGCATGGCAGGCCCCAATCATGAAAGAAAACGCACATTTTTTGGTAACACTTAATTTGAAGGGTTGTGAATAAGACTGTCATGAGACCGTCATAAACATCACATAACACCTGTCATGGACATGAGTAAGTCTTCATGAATATTTATGACTGTTGTCATAAAGTGTCATTTGGTAAATCATGACACTTTTAATACAAAGTTGACATTATTCAAAATGTCTTTGGTATGACAACTTGACATTAACCAAGAAATCATGATCTGACATAAATCTGTTATAAAAGTATTACTGATTAAACTTTAAAAATTATGTAGCTTTATGTTATTAAAGCTAAAGTTTAAGTAATTCTTTTATAACAAATTTACATTTATTAAATTTGTTATAAAAGTATTACTTTTATAACAAATTTATGTCAGATCATGATTTCTTGGTTAATGTCAAGTTGTCATAACGAAGAGTGGGTAAAACATGATTAAATCCTTTGTGTCATTGGATAACAGTGAAACACATACACTGCTAGTATTTAATTTAGCGTCATGTAACATTAAACATTGTGACCTTGCTGTACTATCAAACAGCAACCATAACATACCAATAGTAAGGTCGTTACAATAGTAACCTCTGGGACTCTGAGGACAGTCTTCAACTCTGCAAGCAGATGCTTGGTAATGGTGACAAAACAAAGGCCATCCAAACACGGACAGCATGTGCTTCCTTATCCAATAGAGACACTAAAACTGTTATTCGATGTGAAGCATCAGCCTGCTCCCATTTATTGATGATTTGTTGTCTTTTCTCAACTTCATTGGGGGGATTAGCCAGCGTTGGTTCAGGTGTGATCCTTCCTGATGATTCATTTAGTGTCTCTGACACCCTGTTCTCTGCTAATCAGATCAGTGCTGTATGTACTGTTTTGTTGGAGCTGGCTATTTCAGATATTTGGCAGCTGAATTTATGCATGTTTAATTTAACAATGCCTCTGATTGACCATTCCTTTAAGTAACTTCCTGTTGCTTGGCTGGCTTTCAGGTACTTTGCCAACGAGCCGTTTGCAGACGTGCATCGGGTGGAGGGACTCCGGGGCGTTTTCATCGCCACGCTCATCAACGGCTCAGTCAGCGAGGACAACATGCGCTCGGTCATCACATTTGACAAGGGGGGGACGTGGGAGTTGCTGCTGGCACCTACTGCTGACAGCCTGGGAGGAACGGTGGACTGCCAGGTACGGCAGGGTCCAAACCACCTGGTGCTTTCAAATGGAAAGTTTATTTGTCCCTTGAGAAAAAACCCCCCAAAACTTCACATTATTATTATTACAGTTTCCTAATTATTTAGTGGCAGTATTATGTAAAATTGGCTTTAATTTTTACATCATGTCACAATGTTCGCTCATCAAAAACACACCTGTGTTGTTTGAGAAACCCCTTAATCTCCATGGCAACCATTCAGCTGTGCAAAACGCACTCAGCTCCTTCAGACTAGCCAGCAGCAATTAGCAAACACCTGGTAGAACCACTTTGCTGTGTACCTTGCTTTAGAAAAGAGAAGGAACTGACCCTCAATCACACGAAGTCTGGGAAAATCCCTCTTGATACTGGCAGAGGTTGCTGAAGCACTCGCCCTTAAGTGCTCAGTGCAAACTGTCTTTTCCTGCTGAACTGCATACATTTCCAAGAAAAGTAATTTATCCAGACACCTCAAAGAGGCCAGAAGCAATGTATGGAATTGTGTGCGTTAATACATGTAATACATCTTGACTTAATTACTTCCAAATTTGGCACAGCTGAAGTTGGACTACAAAATTGCTGCAAGGAAAAACATGGTAAATTCACAAAACTGATTAGCCAGAAGTAATAACCTTGTTTTGCAGTTCAATAGCAAATTTGGTTGACATCTTAGAAAAGAAAAATGTTTTAGCGAATAGAGAAATATGAACAGACTGACGAAAATAACCCGGAAAGAATATAAAGATATCTACACAGCACGGGGAGAAAATAAATATACATTTAGTTCACTCATAAGCACTCAAAATAAAATAAAATAAAATATTAATTAAAATATACTGGATTTTGTTTGTGTCCCCTTTAAAGCTAAAAAAGCAAGCAGTATAATCTGAAAATAGTGCAGCATCCTGTGTCTTGGCATTATTGCAGTTTTTGTTCTATATTCTTCTCCGAAAAGAATATAGAATAACTCCTATTTTCTGCATAGAGTCCTCCTGTTCTCCTCATTCCATCTGACTTCCCTCCGTTTCTCCTCCCCCAGCTCAGTAAAGGTTGCTCTCTCCACTTGGCTCAGCGGTGGAGCCAGCTGTTTAACATCCAGTTGAGGAGGATGTCCATTCTATCCAAAGAGTCGGCTCCAGGACTCATCATGGCCACAGGTGAGAGAGCCAGAAGTGTTACAGACGTTAGAAAATCCTGCTACACTCACAATCACCAAGGCTGCTTCTTCCACATGGCTTTTTGCAAACATCAAGTTTGATGTCAGGTTTTTTTTTTAACCATGATTTTTATGGCCTCTTCCATAGAAGCCAGATTTACAGAGCACACCTGAGCTGTGGATCTCTGCAGAGTTTCCAAGAATCCCTTTGATGAGGGTTCAGATACATAAACATCGTTCAGAGTTTTTGAAGCTACTTAGAAAATGTTCCACTTTATGAATTGCACAATACTTTATCTATCAGAAAACGTACAATAAAATCCATTCAAGTTTGTGGTTTTAACTTAAAATCTTATGATTAATTGATTAATCAAAAAATGGCACATTCTACAGATTTTTCATTTAACCACTTAAGCAATACTATAACAAAGCAGGTGAAGGTAAAACCGCCACTTGAGGAGTTTTGTCTAAAACACATTAACAGAGAAATGTTTTTTTCTTAAATGCAAATTTTATATATTTCTTGTACAATTTTGGCTTAATTGTTGCTTTGAATATGTTGATTTTTTTATCAAATGGCCTTTTTTAAATCTGTATACTCCAGTTATCAATTAATTGATTACTATATTTGTTGACGGTTATTTCAGTAATGGGGAGAGGTTCGAAGTAGGGCTGGGCGGTATGCTGAAATATTTAATATCCAGAATTTTTTTTGCTATATTACAATACATGATGTATATATCACTATATTTTTAAATAATTACCAATGTTATTTTATACTATAGACCTGTTGCAGCATTACGTCATGCGCTCAAGTTCCCATCCCCATCTCCCTGCTGGAGGGCAAAAAGCTGCTCGCTGATGATGACTACTATTCTTAGCTGTCAAGTTATCAATATAACATGATAAATCTTAAATTTATAGAAAAGAAGGGACGCAGTGCTTTGCTACTAATTGTCAACACTAGGACTAGATAAAGTTTTATTTAAAAAATAGTGAGGGAGAGAAGTATTTCAGCTATTATGTTGACTTTGACAACATGTAGATGTGTTGCTGAATTTGTGTTTTGGTTCAGTAAAAAAAAAAAAAAAAAAAGGTGACCTGCCAAACACACCAACTCTGACAGATTATCAGTAGAACAGCTGTTTAATTTTGCTACTCAACCAACGCTGTATTAGATTAGCTAATAGCAGCGATGGCTAATCTACCACAGCAATCACTTATTAACACTTATTAACACTTATTAACTTATTATTAATAGAGCCAGCCCAAGGCATAAGCAAACTTAATGGCCGCTTAGGGCCCCTTAAGGGGAACTGTTTTTTTTTAGTAATGATTTCTATGTGATAATATTAACAAAAACACACAACTGTATTATAAAAGCTTGGGCTCTTGGAGGCTCTTGGGGGTCCCTGTTGGCCGCGGTTGGTACCCCACTGCATGGTAATATGAGCTGCAGTGCAGTGCGCATTCAAACCTCCAAATCACCGGTGGAAGATGTTATCTACTTACAGCAGTATCTACTTACAATGTCGCAAAAAGGACTTATCCTTCAGGGATAGAAAGAAAGAGAAAGAATAGAAAAAAGCCAAGATCAAGGTATGTTTTAATGTGTCTTGGTAATGTAATGTTTATCAAAAACATTTGTGCAGCTCCTAATACACTGCCTGGCCAAAAAAAAAGCCGCCACCTGGATTTAACTAAGCAAATAGGTACAAGCCTCCTATTGGATAAGTACTGCATAGGCGATTATTTTTCAGCTGGCAACAAGTTATTTAACCCCAGCTGATGCAATGAGTAACTCCTCATTTCTTAAACAACCATGGCAAAAGACACATCCTGTGGTCGTGGAAAAGACATTAGTCTGTTTAAGAAGGGTCAAATTATTGGCATGCATCAAACAGAGAAAACATCTAAGGAGATTGCAGAAACTACTAGAATTGGGTTAAGAACTGTCCAACGCATCATTAAAAACTGGAAGGATGGTGGGGAACCATCGTCTTCCAGGAAGAAATGTGGTCGGAAAAAAATCCTGAATGATCGTGATCGGCGATTACTTAAACGTTTGGTCAAATCAAATCGAAGAAAAACAACAGTAGAATTCAGGAGTATGTTTAATTGTGAACGCAAAAGCATTTCCACACGCACAGTGCGAAGGGAACTCAAGGGGTTGGGATTGAACAGCTGTGTAGCCGTAAGAAAACCTCTAATCAGTAAGGCTAACCAGAAAAAAAGGCTTCAGTTTGCTAGGGAACATAAAGATTGGACTCTGGAGGAATGGAAGAGGGTCATGTGGTCTGATGAGTCCAGATTTACCCTGTTCCAGAGTGATGGGCGCATCAGGGTAAGAAGAGAGGCAGGTGAAGTGATGCACCCACCATGCCTAGTGCCTACTGTACAAGCCTGTGGAGGCAGTGCTATGATCTGGGGTTGCTGCAGTTGGTCAGGTCTAGGTTCAGCAACATTGTGTGCCCAAAGAATGAGGTCAGCTGACTACCTGAATATACTGAATGACCAGGTTATTCCATCAATGGATTTTGTCTTCCCAAATGGAACGGGCATATTCCAAGATGACAATGCCAGGATTCATCGGGCTCACATTGTGAAAGAGTGGTTCAGGGAGCATGAGACATCTTTTTCACACATGGATTGGCCACCACAGAGTCCAGACCTTAACCCCATTGAGAATCTTTGGGATGTGCTGGAGAAGGCTTTGCGCAGTGGTCAGACTCTCCCATCATCAATACAAGATCTTGGTGAAAGATTAATGCAACACTGGATGGAAATAAATCTTGTGACACTGCAGAAGCTTATTGAAACAATGTCACAGCGAATGCGGGCTGTAATCAAAGCTAAAGGCGGTCCAACAAAATATTAGAGAGTGTGACCATTTTTTGGTGGCGACTTTTTTTTTGGTCAGGCAGTGTAGAAACTTAGCTTGATAGCGAACCTTGTATGGTCCAGTTCAACAACCAAACATTTATGTTACAATGTTTGTATTTATGTGAAACTGAGCTTTAACTTTAAATGAGTTGATTCTTATGGTTGGCCCTAAATGTTTCGGAGGGTTTTTTGGCTTCAAAACGACATGTTTGATAACGTTTGATAGCAATAATTAAAACTACACTATGTTTGACTACCAAAATTTTTTTACATCAGGCTACACACTACATTGACATATCAATGAGCTACTCTAAGCTATAGTTGGTGACATATTAGTTTGCTGCTGAGCATGATAATTTTTGTATCTAAAACAAACATTATTTTTACATCAACTTATAAGTTATTTGAAACTTCTCACATAAAATTACTTGAAAGCACGGACTCAGCCCAGTACTGGTCTACATTCTCAGGTGAGAAAGACTCCTGGTATAAATAATTTTTTTAACTATTGTAATTACACCTAAGACAAATTAATTTAATCAAAGAATGTCATGAATATGTGTGTATGTATTCCATCTTAAGTAGGGATGTGCCACAGGTATAAACCACTAGTAATGAAATGGCTTAATTACCTCCTCCTTGTGTAGATCAGTTCTCCAGAGCCTTGCTAATGACCTAATTATTCTGTTCAGGTGTGGTGCAGCAGAGGCACATCTAAAAGTTGCAGGACACCGGCCCTTGAGGACTGGAGTTTGACACCCCTGAGTTACAGGAACACCACAGCAGAAGTTGGCCCACATTTTCACATGAAGAAACATAATAATTAAAGGGGCAGTATTATGTAAAATTGACTTTTTTGAGCTTTACATCATGTTAATCCCTCATCAGAAACATAAGGAATCCTTTAATCTCCCCTGTCAACTATTCAGCTGTGCAAAATGCCAAATTAGGGACACATTCCCCCTATTTGGTACCTTCTATAAAAAAATAGTACAACAGGACTTATGCGGTGGTTGAGACAGTAAATAGGACAGGATAGTGCTTGGTGGAATATGCATCGACTGGCATTAGTGGCCATTAAGACCAAGAGCAGTTTGGGGTAAATTTGAAACCAAACTGAATACCTTAGCTAACCTTTTTTCATCCATTCAATATCTGAGATTTGGTCTCAGGTGTAACAGGTCCAAGAAAAAGCACTGGGCATGAACCAGTATGGAAACTTGAGCAAATTTCAATTACCGATATAAATATTGCTGTTATGGCAGATAACTGAAATGTACCTATTTATATATCGGTAAATGTCAGTGAAGTATATTATACAATTCATCACTCTCTTGACGCCTTGAAAAGACTTCCACACTACACTGACTTCACCACTGTTTCTCTTCTCCAGTTAAACTCCCCACAGTCCTTTGCTCACTACCACTGTCACATGACTAAGCCTCCCAACTTCCCAGCCCCACCCACCTCCACCCACACACCCCCTCCTCACTCCTGCAACAAGATGAAAATAAATATTTGGTGTGAATACCTGTTCAGTTTTATTCATCAAACCAGTGCTAATATATTAAGAGAGGTTAATATATTCTGATTTTGATCAGTGCTGATTTATTGTGCATCCCTACTTTTATTACTTTTTGTCGTCTGTTAATTATTGCTTCATTGATAACTCATGTTTCTTTTTAAATCTGCTAAAAGTACAACATATGATTTCCCATCTGCCAAATTACAGCCAGAAGTAATAAAGAACCTGAAATATTTGGGGGGAAATTCCCAAAGACTGTGCCTATGCCTCTGTGTGGTTTTGTCACTGTGTGAAACACCTTTTTGTTGTCTGGCTGCAGGATCTGTTGGCAGGAATCTGGCCAATAAGCCCAATGTGTACATATCAAGCAGTGCTGGAGCCCGGTGGAAAGAGGTCAGTACAAAATGTGACAATGATATCAGGAACAACACAGCTGAGTCACAGGCAACATGTCTGGCAATAAAAAATAACACATTGTAGTCATTGTACTGCCCAGAAAGGTACATAAGCTTCTGCGTTTTGGTGTTGGTACTAAACCCAGCAGGGTTCTTTTGTCTTCCAGACAAAAAAATAACTAATTTATATCAGACTTTTCCTAATTATTTCAGAAACATTGCATGATTATTAAATTTTTTTCTACTTGCAGTGCTGCTAAAAGAGTTTTAAGAGTTTCAGGATATCTAGAAGTTAATCTCCTTACTGGGCTGTGAAATAAAATGGAAACATGACATTACGTATTAATTTTATTGTGTTTAAATCTAATTAAACCAGCATGCTGAAGCAGAAGTGGAAAAACAACTTCTAAACACCATTAAATGTAACTCAACAGTAACAAAATGGTCTTTATGACTGAGAGCAGTTGATTAGCATCTCAAAAGCTTAAATAATACCTGAACTATGAATCCCATAGGAGTTGAAAAGAAAGAGAGAGAAGGAGGAAATTCAGACCATCTCTTCCATCCACCAGAACAGACTTTCTGTACTTACATTTTCCAGATCCCACTAGCAAGTTTTGTAGGGTCTCTTAAGGTGATATGGATTTTGATTATGGAAGGGTCTGGCCTACTCACCCTCATAATTTCCACAGAAGCAGGCTGGACCTGGCTTTACCCACATTCAATCTGTCTTTTGTCCCAGTTTTTCTCTAATAATTGGTATCTGTCATAACATTGACATAGCAAAGCATAAACAAGCTGTTAACTACTGCTCCTGATCATAATTTTCATTACCATGGGACAACGTCCCCGATTCCTGTCTCAACAAATTAAGCATATCAATTGGAAAACCTAGTTGCCCAAACGTGCCACGACAGATTTGTTCTACAATAAGGATATCACAAGATGGTTCACTGATTGCATGATTCACTTCGCAGTACAAAGACTTTTTTTTTTACCAGCAGGGTTGCACTAACCCTACATGCACTTTTATGAGTTTTTTTTTTTCTGCGTGGTTTTGGGAGCTGATGGTCCCTCCTGCTCCCCACCCCCATGATGACATCTGCTGTGCTGCTCCTGAGCATCACACTAAGACCGCAGGAGGGTTAATAATTGATTTATCACAATTAATCCGATTAATTGTTTCAGCCCAAATCTGGGGTTGTATTCACCTTGTTCAAGATTCTGGGACTCTGCAAAGCAAAAATTATAACCTGCACGAACCCCTGAAATTTAGAGTAGATGCCAACCACACTCTGCTTCTACCCCATACACTGTGCATATTTATACATAGCTCACGTTTCATTCCCTTCAGGCTCTGGCAGGTCCTCACTTTTACACTTGGGGGGACCATGGTGGTATCCTGATGGCCATCATACAGGGAGGCTCCACCAAACATCTGAAGTAAGTCAGACTGATAAGTAGGAAACAATGCAAAGAGTGACTTGGAAAGCTTGGAAGGTTTCATTTGTGAACCCTTCCAAGCTACCAATGACCCACTGCTAACATACCCTTACTAGCTTGCTAGTTAGCTAGCTACAATTCTGTTTGTCTCTATAAATAATTGATTCTTTTATTTAACATTTCCTTCTCACAACTTCTCCCCTCTCAGCGGAGAGAATCTAATCAGATGTAATGGTGCTGAATGCTTGCAGATTCAGCACCAACGAAGGCGAGACGTGGATTGAATTTAAGTTCTCAGACAAGGAAGTGTACGTGTACCAGCTGCTGACGGAGCCAGGGGAGAAAAGCACCATCTTCACCATCTTTGGCTCGTACGCTGAGCAGAGGCACAGCTGGCTCATCCTGCAGGTCAACACCTCTGATGTTCTGGGTAGGCTGGAGAGCGAGAAGGCTGTTCTGGAAACGTGCATTTTCTGAGTCTCAAGTGAAAATTGTGACAGCCTAAGGCAGTGGTACTCAAGTCCAGTACTCGAGAGGTACCGTCCTGCAACTTTCAGATGCTTCCCTGCTCCAACACACCTGAATCAAATGAATGACTTGTTACCTTGCCTATTCAGAGCTGAATGACTTCTGGTGAGGGAATTCAGCCATTTGATCCCGGTCTGTTAGAGTAAGGATGAATCTAAAAGTTGCAGGATGGTAGCTCTCGAGAAGTTGGGTTGGCACCTCTGTTGCCAACCCAACTAGACTTGACTACCACTGCCCTAAGGTTTCACATCAAATCTGGTCGCAGTTTTCCGTTTTGCTGCAGGTGTAAACCATCCATATAACTGCAGTATGAGCTGTGGTTTTTTTTTACGAGCAATTTACTGTTTTTCTTTTTCTTTTGAATTGCCTACATGTCTATAACTTTGCCACTCATGATGACAGCATGTTGGAGTATCTCTGTTAATTCTTTTTAATTCTAATTTCATTTTGTTGACTTTTGTTCATATTTTTTGGGGGGGGGAGTGTTAAATGTTTTTATAATTATTCTCCTAGCACAGAATTTTTTATCTTACTTTTTTAGTTTCAAAGAGTTGTAACAATGCATAACCATGGAAACAAGGCAGCATCTCAACGGAGCAGAAAGAGAAGGCGGACGTTCGAAGCATCTTTTCCAGAGATAATTATATCCCACACTCCAGACAAAGTTAAAGAGTAGCAGCAAAAAAAAAAAAAAAAAATAGGCGAATTAGCAGAACTGCTAACCACAGATGATGTCATCCAGGGCATGTTACTGTGGACTATCGACTGCTGCTTAATATTGAGCTTTTAGCATGTGCTGACAGTCATTCAGCAGCAGTCTACAGTCAGAGGCTTCTTCAGATTATTCAGCTAATTCGCTGCTAATATGCCCTGTCTAGCTAGCTTCTTTGCATCTGTCATGGGTAAGTGAAAATTTATTCCCAGTTGCTTCTGTCACCTCTGTTGCCAACCCATAAGGTGCTACATAGATTCTGTGCTAAAAGGTTCAGATGCTTCAGAGAGACATACGCATCGTAAGAAGCACTAAGCTATGATGAGTATGGCTCGTGAGAAGACATACACACTAAGAGGGGTACATGGCTAAGAGGGGTACATGGCTTGGACTTGTAGATGTGTGGGAACAGTTGGGAGCTGGCCCCTTCCTCTTCCAATATGACTGTGCACCAGTGCACAAAGCAAGGTTCATAAAGACATGAATGGCAGAGTCTGGTGTGGATAAACTTGACTGGCCTGCACAGAGTCCTGACCTCAACCCGATAAAACACCTTTGGGATGAATTAGAGTGGAGACTGAGAGCCAGGTCTTGTTGTCCAACATCAGTATGTGACCTAACAAATGTGCTTCTGGAAGAATGGTCAAAAATCCCATAAATACTCCTAAACCTTGTGGACAGCCTTCCCAGAAGACTTGAAGCTGTTCTAGCTGCAAAGGGTGGACCAGCGTCATATTGAACTTGATGGATTAGGAATGGGATGTCACTTCAGCTCATATATTAGTCAGGGCAGGTGACCGAATACTTTTGGAAATACCCATTTATATATGTCTTAAAAGCTCTTAAATTTAAGTTGGTGAAATGTACAACTTGAATATGAATGCCTTTCTTGTTTTTTTATTTCTTACCTTAAAAAAAATCAAAAGGTGTGATAATAACTCTGTGGATGACAACAGAATTTTTTTTTAAAACAAGGGAATAAAGCTGAAGAAAGATTTTATTTCCATCTTGTTCTATTTGCTTCAAAGTTTCTATCTGCAGATAGCATTAATGAGGTGAAGTCAGGAGTCAAAGTGCTCCTCTGTTGTCCAGGTGTTCCGTGTTCTGAGGCCGATTACAAGCGCTGGTCTCCATCAGACGAGCATGGTAACGAGTGTCTGCTGGGCAGGGAGGTGACCTTCAAGAGAAGAGCTCCTCACGCCACGTGCTTCAATGGGGAAGACTTTGACAGGCCTGTCACCATCTCCAACTGTTCCTGCACCCGCCAGGACTATGAATGGTGAGGGACCTTCACACCTTGGCCACCATCTCTTCCAACTATTACTCTGAGGGAGGGACTTCAGGACAATATAGACAAGAAAAACAGTTTCTACCCAAGAGCTGTTGTTGTCCTGAACACCACAAATTAATCCCAAACCCTGAACATCATTAATTAATTTATTTATTCATGTGTTTCTAGTATATTTTTTAGATTTATTTAAATATACTTATTATTTATTTTCACTGCCTTTGAAAGTTTCTGTTTTTTAAATGTGCTTTCTTGCACAATGACAATAAAAGGAAATCTGCTTCTTCTGAGAAGACTGTTCGGTTCTCTGGTGATATAGATGATTAGATTGTGTTCCAGCTGCTTTAGCAGCACTACTGCTTTCTAGCAGCACTACTTGTAGAGTGCAGAAGTTAATCTGAGAGTGTTTCTCTCCACCCTCCCTCTCCTTCCAGTGACTATGGCTTTAAGCTGAGTGAGGACTTGTCTCTTCAAGTGTGCGTACCTGACCCGGAGTTCCTCGGAGACCTCTATGCTCCTCCAGTTCCTTGTCCCATTGGTACCAGCTACCGCCGCAGCAAAGGGTAAACTGCATCTCTGGCCTCTCAAAACACAGATGTCTTGTTGTTTTAATTTGTAGAAATAAATTGCTATAAGACTTTAGCCCCATGCATGTTCTCATGAATGTTCATATCAGATTTTAAAATTGAAAAGCAAGAGTAACAGCTACAAAATTATTCCAACCTTCTTTTCCACATTTGGAATTACTTTAACCACAAAAATGTGGTTAAAGTGTGATAAAACCTTCTTTTCCACATTTTATCACACTTTAACCGCATTTTTATTTTGTTTTTTACAAATGTAAAGAAGAAAGGTTTTCTGTGTTTATACTAATTAAAACAGGCCATTCCCTTCTAGGGGTGTTGTAAACGAATATTTTAGTAATCGAGTAATCTATCAATTATTCTTACGATTAATCGAGTAATCGGATAAAAAAATTACAAAATAAAATAGGTAAATCTGGCATAACACTGGTGCTACTATCGGATATTAATATCAGTCCAATTTTTCATTTTTGAGCATGGCTAACAGTTACTTTTTTGCAGTTTAGAAAACTAACCTGTAACAATAATAGCTCATTTTCTAAGTTAACCAGAAGAAAGGTTATACAAAAATCTAAAATTCTATTCACTTTAATAATAAAGGGGTAAGCTTACAAATATGCTTATAAAAATGTCTATACTCCAGCTTTTAGTTTATGTATTCATCTTCAGTCAGTTTAATAGATGAATTCTCACCTTGCCCCATACCTGTCAAGCTTTGGGTTTGAGAATATCGGAAATGTCGCCTGGGGTTGGCGGGCTTGCTGTGGTGGTGGTGGGGTGCAGGCGAACGAACGTAAGATGGAGGTGGAGGACAGGAAATAGACCAGGGAACAGACGAATGAACAAACCTAATGTATGACCGGTGGACCAGGGGACGAAAGTAAGAACGAGGGGGACCAATACGGGATATTTACGGCACCTTCATTCGTCACACTCAGAAACTCATCTACCAGCCATGTACCTCCACGATGATTTCCGCCACCCCTTTGTTCAGCCCGGGATATATGAAATTTATTGTGTGATTCGTCCGTAAAGCTACACTTGCACTGTAACCATCAACTACTCAGCTATTCAGTCTATCTGCTCACCTGTATAAATATTCCTGCAGCGCTCTTCCTGCTGTTCGCTCTGAAACAGCAGCTCCCGGAGGAGAAAGGCTGCCGTACTCCAGGCATCGCGCCAGTCATTTTAAGGATCCTTATTGGTCCCCCAAAAACGATGAAAACCCGGGCATTATCATCAATCAATAAATTCCCCATGGGCCAAACTTGAAAATTGGACGTTATGCTGCCAACACTTAGATTTCGTCAACAACTCAGAGGCGGAAGTCAGAGCTCCACGCAACGCAAATAATGTCCCGGCCAGAACACAGTGTGCTAAATAATCAAACATAAATTAACGAAGCTTTGAGGCAGGTAAATTTTCTTCGAGGTACTCAAGGTACTCGAATCATTCGAGGAATCGTTTCAGCCCTATTCCTTTCAGAAGTCCTTGTTAAGAACTTGTGTAGTTTAGTGTACATGCAACTGTTCTGTGCCACGGAAGTTTGTTAGCGAACAAGCAGTCTTTTAAAGCTCCATCTGCAGAAGCCATTAGCAGTGCAGCAAACGTGTGGAGGTAGGTGGTCAAGTGCAACTGAAATTGAAAATTTTTTGGCCTCTATGCACAAACTTGTTTGGTTAAAAACATAATACAATATCACTCTGAACATGGTGGTGGTAGCATCATGCCGTGGGAATGTTTCTCTTCATCAGGAACATGGAAGTTGGTCAGAGTTGATGGGAGGATGGACGACCACCCTTTAACATCCAACCAGAGCTGCAATACAATGGTTTAGATCAGAGTCTATTCTTGCGTTAGTGGCCTAGTCAAAGTTAAATGAGAGCTATACTGTATATCAGCTTTTATCTGCTTTCCAACTATTCACTACGTCTGGTTGTCACCTGAAATTCTAATGTGAAGCCTTGAAGTCTGTGGTTATATCGTGACAAAATGTGAACTGAAAAGATTTAAAAGACTGTTGATTTCAGCAGTGCTGCTCCAGTTTGATTTCATTTCTGGATTACTTTTTCTGTGCTCATCAAAAGAAGGACATGGGTAATCTTTTCACTGATTCCTACTGCTGTGTTAGTGGGAGGAGCATCCGCCCTCCTGCTGAGGAGAAACTGTTGTATTGCTGCTGTAGCTACAGGAAGGTACCAGGGGACAGCTGCAGTGGGGGAGACGTTGAGGCCAGGCTGGACGGAGAGATGCTGCCCTGTCCTGTTGGAGGTTATTACAACAAGTCTTTGGTTGCCTTTACGTAAGGAATGCCCTAACCTGAATCAGTGTGTGCTTTGTTTCACAGAGAGTAATGAGTTCATCCTGTATGCCGTGAGGAACTCCATCCACCGCTACGACCTGGCCACCGGCACTGACCAGCCCCTACCTCTGGTTGGCCTTAGGGAAGCCGTGGCACTGGACTTTGACTATGACAGGAACTGCCTTTACTGGGCGGACATCTCGCTGGACACCATCCAGGTATGAGCTGGACCTTATGCGTCTTTTATCCAAGTTGCTCTGGAGAAGTTAATTCATTTTGGTCTTTCCTGAAATAACTGCATTGCCTCGGCCTTTACGGTTTCTACGTCCTGCTTCTTCTGCAGCGTCTGTGTTTGAACGGCAGCACAGGTCAGGAGGTCATTGTGAGGAAAGATCTGCAGAATGTGGAGGCTCTGACCTTTGACCCCATCAGCAGGCTGCTGTACTGGGTTGATGCAGGAGCCCAGAAGATTGAGGTATCAGAGAAAAACATTCAGCTCAAATATCATTTCAGCTCAATATCAGAGCCACTTCAGTTCAGTGTGAGGATGAAAGTGTGGCTGTGGCTTGAATGCCTCCACCAAATTGGAAGGAGTTGACAGGATGTGACGTTTCTCTTGATTCAATGTATGGTTTAGCTCGCCAGTCTGGTCCACTTGGCAACAGACAATCAGAATCCAGGATCTGAAAACAGGAACCTGGCTTGATAATCAACCTTGGGTTTTGTCAACTTCAAAAATCATTCTATATATGTACATGTTTTTCTTCTTATTACTATGGACCTTACCAAGCTCTGCCCACAACCAACCCACGTGACCGCAAGTCTCACAGACACAGCCTCGCAGGGCGTTGTTTCTATGTAAACATGACTCGATTAGTGCATGATTTCTACCGGATTTTCACAATACATCAGCTACTACAATGGACAGAGGAACTAACAAGTTCATGTCTTTATCTGGGAGGAGGTTACTGGTTTCTCAGTCACAAGCTGGTTGCAAACCTGAGGCCAGCAGGTGTCAGTCAGTTATGGTAGATCTGAAATTTGGTTTGATGACCTCAATATGAGAAGCTACAGACTGATAGGAGGAACCAAAGAGCTCTGTAAAGGTAAAGGCAAATCTTCTGAAGTTGGGATATAATTAATTTAATTTCACATAATTATCATGGTAGAAGCTATTTCTTTGTTAAAATTTTATGAAATATATTTGTTCTATTTGATGTTTGTTGTGAATGACGTATACTCACAAACGATCGAGGTAATTAGGCCAACGTTTAGAAACTACAGCGGCTGTAATGCGCCACAGCAAAGGTAAACAAAGGTATAATAACCCGAACAGGTGATCAACTCAAAATCACTCGTACCTTTTTACTCTCTCTCTCTCTTTTTGTAGTTTAAGCACACCTGTTACCGTGGCAACCGCCACGGTAACCGCAAGACGAGCAAAGATTACGTTAAAAACATAACATTCAGTCTGTTACCATATCAAGTTTCCAGGCTTGATATTTATTTCTCGATTATTAATCAGCGCTTCCCTGAACACAGTGATGGTTGATTGACTAGCTGTACTTGGTGCTAGAGTGGCTAACATGAGTAACAGTTTAGTCCGAAGCCTTTTCTGCTAAAATAAAATCTTTAGTGTATGTCAGATACAGTACACATTGCATATTGATCTATTTAGCTAACGTAGGACTGTGTAGCAGACAGGCTTAAAGGTGTAGAAGTTGTATCAGTATTGCCATTATGCTGTACTTAGCTAACGGGAAGCGTGTGTTTGTGAGACGGCCACGCACGTGACCACGTAGAATGGGCATCAGCCAATGAAAAGCGGCCCCTCTGGTAAGGTCCTTGGTGAATAAGTTTATATTATAACAATAATCAAACTCATGTGAGTACTCAATATTCATTTCATTTTAGCATACAGTAGAAATAGTGTTTTACCAATCAAAATATTTTCAGTTTAAATGCTTCATCAAGGTAACAAAACATACTCAGACCAGGTTAGTTTACACTGACCGAACCCAAACAATAACCAGGAGGCTAGCGCTAGCATGCTAGCTCCCAAACAAAAACAAACACTCACCAGTTCCCACTTGTCAAACCGTGTGATCAGTTAAAAGTTTTGATCCTCAATCACACATCTACAAGTTGAGAGGCATATCAATGAGAGACAGCAAAATTTTTAAATTAATAAAAATAAATAAAAGTGAATCTAACAGAAATGGAAAAATTATGCTGGTTACATAATGGATCCCGTTTGTACTGTAAAATTATTGAAACAAGTCCTCACATAATATGAATTATGGAGCGCCAATCACTCTACTGCCACATTCAAGATGGAATCGACATAACGTAGGATTCAGCGTTCAATTAAGTGTCTATGTATTCATGTTTATGATGGTGACAACCATAGTCATTGGGCCTAATCTAACAACAAGCAAACAGTTTTGCACCATAAAAATGACCAGCATAGCATGTGCAATCTATTTTTTGTTCCTACCTTCTGCATCAAGGCAGACGCGCCTTCAAATACTGTAGAGTTAAATACCACCTATTTGATAAATTTTTAAATCTTCTCACTATTGTGTTATATCTCTTTGAGATATTTATTTAAATGAAGTGAATTATTATTATAATAATACTTTCAACTACATGCCTACAAGTTTCACTTTGCTCTGCTCTCCAGCACTCCATGATGACAGCGCACACAACCTTCTCAAATAGAGTGGTCTGCACCACTTTTCACGTGCAATCTTTGTAGCTTGCCCACAACACGCCCAATTACTTTGTATTCAAATTTAAAAATAGACTTTTTGCTCACACAATTCAGTGCTCCTTATTAGGAATCTTTCATAAGACTTTTTGACTATGGCTCATTGATGTAAAGGGCAGCAAAGGACCCATTTCTAGGGTTGGTATGATTGCAGTTTTCTGCCCAATCACCAATCTTTAAAAAGCCTGACCTGCGGATTCCGATTTTAATCAATACCAATTTTTGTTCTCTCCTGAACAAACTGTCCAGATAGCACAATATGAGTGAAACAACATTGAAACAATGTCAGGCACAAACATTGAATCTACGTTGAAGCCTGACATTGAAAAGTAATTGAAAGTGTTCGGTGACTTACATGTTGAATCAATGTTAGGGTTTCAACCATAGCAGACACCATGTCACTGTTGATTCAACCATCATATGAATGTGGACCTGCGTGCAGATTTGTGTGGATTTTACATTGAAACAATGTTGATTCAACCATCATCTGAATGTGGATCTGCATGTATATTTGTGTTGATTTTACATTGAACTAATGTTGAATCAACAATCCTCTGAATGTGGATCTATATGCACATTTGGGTTCATTTTATATTGAATGAAGGCTAAGGAATCAATGTTGATTCATGTACATTTTTTGGTCTGATAGGTCTACATCATAACATACCATTAAAGTTTCTTCATTTAAAATGTCATTTAAAATTATGTTACATTAACATATTTCCAAAAATGTGTGTACACAAGCTTAAAAATAACACGGCATTACTATAACATTTTATTTAAGAAAACAGGGATAGAGCTGGAAACATATTTTTTACTCCTTTTTGACTGTCCATGAGGTTAAGCTTTGTACTGTATGAACCAGGGAAACAGTACAAGTTGTGGTAACCCAAGTTTGACTCTGGTAAGGAAGACATCGTTCCTTACGATGTCTTCCTCCTGTTCTGGCACATAATAAAGCCACTTCTTGACAGCTTTGCTACAATCCTCGACAGTCAGCTTTATTTCAAAGTGCTGAGCAGCACTTTTTTTTGTTTTTAAGCATATGCACTGACTGATGGCACTTTTTAAATTTCGTTGTTCTTGTGACAACGACAATAAAGATCTGTCTATCTATCTATCTATCTATCTATCTATCTATCTATCTATCTATCTATCTATCTATCTATCTATCAGCTGAAAAATACAAAAATAAGAGCGAGGAAGGTGCCGGTTAGAAAGATGACAAACCTTAGAATAGTTCTGAAAGACATTAAAATATTGGATAGTGTACTGATTATAGGTCTGAGAACAAACGCAAATCATATATTTCCCCTTAAATTAAACAGTTAAATTAATAAGGGCATGCTAATGAATATTTATCTTAACGTTAGTTGACGTATGCATTTACATTTACCTATCAAGCTGCAGCAGCATAGTGTAGCATTTAGGATACTGCACTCATGTTAAAATGAGGGAATGAATATTTATAGTAAAGGGCTGTTTATCAGAAGACCTAAAGATAAAACTCAGGGAGGATGTAGCAGCTCCCCAGCTCTTGAATTAGTTTGCACAGTTGCTCACTATCCATTATAGAGGATCAGGGTTGTAGTTAACATACAGACAGAAAAATAGTGCAGGTGATTTGTATTGTAGTTGGAACAATTATGTACAATATATATAGGATAAATGTCCATCAAATAACTGATTCAATCTTCTATTAACCACAAAAATTTCCAAATAAGTTCATGATTAAATTCATTCAAAAATGCCCATCTGCTGATAAAGATCCTGCACAAGTAGTCATAGTCCAGCTCAGTTTAACCATTTACCAATCCAAAAATCAAATCAGTCGTTAGCAGTAGAAATAGTGCTACCCCCGCCTTACGTGTTTTAGGTGTTTCCCTTCTGCCATCCACCTGGATTGAATCTGTGGGTGATTAACAGCTTTCTGCAGTACTTGATGACTGCAGAAGAGGTCATGCAATCCATCTGAATCAGCTGTTCTGGAATAGAGACACATCTAAGCCTATCTGTAAGCACATCATAATAAAAAAAATGAAAAACAAGTGATTTAAAACAATTTAAAGCCCACCTGCTCTCCCAGACCAAACAATTGGCCCCGACCTACTTTAAAAAACTCAAATCCCACAAAATCTCGCAGGATTTCATACCTGACTTAGAGTGGTGGGCAGTATAAAAAAAATACAAAGGAGAGCCATGACCTCAGTTGTTAAAAATATCTGGTTTGCCCCAAAATAATATTACTATAGGCACAAAACAATGCAGTCATTTTTGATAAACACATTTAAGATAAAAGTAATATTGCCAAACTTACCACAAAAGTGCTCAGAGTATAATTCAATTCAGAAGCCGGTTCCAAACAAGCCAGCATCGAAGTGACTGTTTGGTTGGGACAAACCACTAGTGTAAAAAAGGGGGAGGTGGACCATTCCACTGCTTGTAGTGACTTGTAGATGTTTTTGTGTCAACCCATTATGCACAATTAGTAATAATATTTACAGACAAGTGAGACATTGTACAGAAAGGAATCACAACCCACTGTTCTCAACATGTAGTGCTTTTTTTGAAACATGATTAACCCCCACCCAGTAATATAATGTTCTGACCCAGAGTTCAAGGAGGGCGAGGGGAAGGGAGGGCAGAGGGTGTCCAGTTGGTGGCGGTAATGCACCACTTTTGTTGTTTGCCAACTGCCAATAAACATCAAAGAAGAAGAAGAGGGCAGAGGAGGAGGGCGGGACAAGGAGGGGAAGATTAGGGGTAGGTGTGTGTGAGGAGGGCGGGGGTTAGGAGAAGGGGGAGTTGGGGAGGGAGAAGAGAGGGGTGGGGTAGGTTTTCAATAAGCAGCATACTTTGATTTGAAATGATCAGTTTTTCCCAACACTGGCCCTCAAGTCGAACTGACCTGCATATTTTCAATTCAGCAAAACCCTGTTAATCAGCCGCCAATTAAAATCATGTGTGCTGAATTAGGGAAATGCCTAAAACTTGCAGAGCAGTGTGCTTGGAAGACCAGTGTTGAAAAACATCTGATGAGACGTTGACATTTCAACCATTAGAATTTGACAACATTGATTCAGTGACATATTTTCAACATTAGTTAATTGGCGCTAGAATTGGATGATTGTTTGATAGTTTATCCACCATAAGTAAAGTAACCATAAATTCAACCTTTGTGATCATAAGTCAACATTGAATTAACATTTTTTGCAAACAAGCCAATGGCAAAGTGGCTGTGTGATTGGGACATCCCACTCATGTAAATAGTAGGGGTGGACCGCTTCACTCCTTGTAGTAAGTTGTAGATGTTTTACTGTCAACATATCATGCACAGTCAGTTGTGATTTTTATGGAAAAGTAAGAAAATGTACATAAAGGAATCACAACCTACTATCCTCATCCATCCATCCATCCATTCATCCATTTTCTGTACACCCTTGTCCATAGTGGGGTTGGGAGGGGTGCTGGTGCTTATCTCCAGATAACATTCCATGCGAGAGGCGGGGTACACCCTGGACAGGTCGCCAGTCTGTCGCAGGGCTCCACTATTCTCAACAGTGCTTAATGTAAAATGTGATAACCCCCTCTCACTAATAAAATGCTCTCACCCATAGCTCAGAAGAGGAGGAGAAGAGAGGAAGGGGTGTGACAAAACAGCATACATTGATTCAACATTGATCAGACGTTGATCAGACATTGGCTTTTCAATCATTAGATTTCAACCATAAAACAACAGTAATTCAATGACATCCATTTTAAGACTCATGACAAAGCACAGCATTTAAGGATTTTGTTAGAACAGTTTCAACGTGATAGAATGTGAAACATCTTGTGAATGAATTTATTGAACAATCCAAAGTCCTTCATAAAGTGCCTTAAGGAGTGAGGTTGTGGATGATCCCTTCTTTGTTAAGCAGTCTGTGAGTTGGTCTTTTGTTTGAGACCACAACACTTGATGAACTTTCTTAGTTTGAATCAGCTCTTTAATTGAACTGATTTCCAGGCGTAACCTTTTCTCTGCAACAAACTTAGTTGACTTAAGTGCATCAACAAGAGAGAAATTATCAGTCATACAGATTATAGGTGGAGGACAAGCAGTACTACCAACACTGAGTTCAGAAAAGAGTGCGGAAAGAAGAATGGCATTATCAGTCCCCTCAGACATAGCGAGTGCTTCACCTGCCAGTGTGCTTCTGACAATTCTCTTAATTCTCTTTGACTGCCATAAAACCGCCCATTGTCACCCATTAAAACAATAAAGTGCCCATCTGAGTACCCCCATCTGAAAGATTTCCAAAAGATGCATCAGTAAATGTAACCATCTTTAAGTTACTGTTTTCCCCAAGGTGTTGAAAATTCAATTCAACTGACTTAGCCTTGAGCTTACACACAACTCTGTTTGCTTCATTAATGGTCTGCACTGTAGCATATTTGAGACGAGATGCTAAATTACTACCATCAAACATGACATCAGGCCTGCTCTGTCTCGCCACCCACAGAAGTTGGCCTATCTTAGATCTGGGCTGCTGTTGGAGATTCTTTGGTGTACAGAGTTAAATTGCACTCTTCCACTTCTTTTGTATCATCAGCAATTTTAACACTATCAGCTTTGTGCGGACAGTTTTTAACCCAGTGAAAAGTATTTTGGCACACTGCACATTTCGACCGTCGTCCAGTGGGTTTGTACCGGGCTGTGGAGTGTTGGGCCGTGGAGTTTTCTGATGGGGACTTTGCCTCCAGCACTTGCCTTTTTTCCATTACACTGCTCCAAAACGCTGTTGCTCCATTGCAAACACGGACTCGTGGCTAATGCCTTCTGCTGCCGCACCTCTTTTTTCGCCAAATATTCCCTTCAAAGCAGACTTCATAGAAGCAAATGTTACATCTGAGCATGCCGTTATATCCAAACACGTGGTGTCCCAAAGCTTAAAAGCCAAAACTGCGTTATTTAGCTCCATGTTGTATTTTTGTCATGTGCGAGTAACCCTGCTCGAAATCAATTATATAGTCCGCTGTCGACATGTTAACTTCTTTTGTTATTCGGTCAAAATCCGTGTACGCCTCATAGATGCTGTCCTTTTCCTCTTTTAGGAACAAGTCATCTAGTTTAGTGAACAATGTGGTCATTCCAGTGTCTTTATTTAGATCGTCTACCGGAATTTCCATCCCCGTATCCCTCGCTCTTCCAGACAGTGCCAGGGCGACAGCAAGAGCTTGCTTTTACTTCTCCAAATCTGTAACTCTCGTCCAAATGTTGACTTCATTCTTCCAGCTTTCATAAGACTTTTCTTCTTCAAAAGTTGGTGGAAGTCTGTAGTTACTAACCATCCTCTGCTACCAATATTAGTCGGTAAAAATAACTTGTTTCTTTGCTCAACTTTATTTCGATATGTACATCAGTCTAACAGCCAACCAGAGACCAAGAAGAGTACAAACCCCAAAAAACATGCTCCTGGCATAAACAGTGCCCCTAGTGGATGGACATGTAATACAAACAAAAAAAGGGAGTAACAATTGGAGTTGATTTATCAGTGCACAGCGATTCATCTCTATCCAATAAAACCATTAGGGGCAAACTGAAATAGCAGGAAGTGATGAGCTGTTGAAGACTGGAGCAAAGCTAGATTTGCTGATAAACTACTCTTCTGATTGTTTTGACATCTGGCCAAGCTTTAGCCTGGAAAATAAAACCATGAGGGCAGTGCTGTGGTAACAGTGAAGCATCCTGATCCAATCAATGTGTGGGCTTTGCTTCTCATCTAAAGGAAGTGTGCTTACGCACAATCCTGTTGAAGAATCCTGGCACAAATAAAAAGTGGGATCAAAGTTTCCTCCAAGATAAACTTCTCTAACGATCCAGGAACAATGTGCTGCTGATTTGTGGGTTTCCAGCACGATGCAGCGCCGTGTCACAAGCCTGAAGTGGAAATGAAGCACATCATAGATCTGAACACAATCTGGGCCTTTGGTCAGGACACTCTTAGGATCCAAACCTAGAAGCAGGTGGACAAACAGAAGACAGTAAACTGGGATCAAATCCATACTCGTTATATTCATTTTATGCTTTTGCTAAGGAAAACTTTTCAAACAAAAAAACATGAAGACACTTGGCTGCAAAATACAAAACCTGTGAATAGAAACATTAGGGTCATGACCTCCCAGTATTCTGCTCTACGGTTGTTTCTGCAGAGTTTTATGTTAGCCTTAACTTTTGACAAAATCTATATTCTCATTAACAGTATTTGTTTAAATGTTTAAACTTAACCCTTCAAAACTAACAGAACTCCAGTGAAAAGTTCCCCCTTGTCTTTGAAGGTTTCTAATCCTGACGGAGACCTGCGTCACACTTTGCTTAACTCCTCCGTCCTGGAACACCCCCGAGCTCTGGTCCTGCTGCCTGCAGAAAGGTAGAGATACATCTGTAATTAATGTAATTAGGTTTGGAGTAGTGCTGATGAGGGTCAATACTATTCAACAGTAGAATTGCCTGTAATACAGAGCATTAGAGGTAAAAGTTTCAGGAAACTCATAAATGGTTAAACACATCATTGCTGCACCATCTCTTTCCGTTTTGATGTATTATAAGTACAGTAGGCATGCTTGTCCCGATAGTGGCCAACTACCGTCATTTCTGGAGTATAATTCACACATTTAGTAGTCTGGTTGTCACATTTGGTTTTCAAGCAACTCAGACTACGGTTGCAAATCATATATCTTTTTCTCTTCGTGACATATTTTTTGACTGATTAGACTTATACTTGGGGGCGACTTATTGTCTGGAAAATACAATAACTACATCTTTGTCTCATTTGGCCATGAATTTTTTTTTCGTGTTTAGCTCATGCATGTAGAGGTGTGAAAACCAGTGAAATACCAGAACTTTGAATCTTCACCAGTATGATGTTCTGGACTGACTGGGGAGACCGGGCAGCCGGCGTCTACCGGGGCTACATGGATGGAAGCAATGTGTCCTGCATCGTGGCAGAAGGAGTCCGCTGGCCCAACGGGATCACCGCAGACGACCGGTGGCTGTACTGGACCGAGGCGTTCAGCGACCGCATCGAAAGGGCAGACTTCACCGGGGGACAGAGGAGCATTCTGATGGAGGGACTGCCCCATCCGTACGCCATTGCTGTCTTCAAGGTAAAGTATGGTTCCCAGTTCAGGTCTTAAGCTTTGGACAGACAAGTTCAAATCAAGTCTCAAGTTTCTGACTGAAATCCACTTTCTCACTTCAGATGCATGGTCTGTCTAACACACAAAATGGCGGTTGTTTATGTTTAAATTACTACATAACACACATTTTTATCTTAAAAAGAACATTAAATAGGTGTGTATTACTTTTTTAAATTAATAAGCTATATTTACTCCACTGCAATGTAAATATGTATTTATTCATAAGAGGAGACAAACACCTGTTAATGATAAGTGAACATTTCACTATAATTGATTGTACAAATTGCTGAGAAATACATTGCTATTAGCTTGTATTGCTAATAGCAGATAACTAGATAATTAGTACATTCCGTTAGGTTTCCGTTTTGGAGCGGTGTAACAGCTAAGTTACGTTAGATCAAATCCTCCAGATCTAACTTTCAACTCTTGAGTAAATGGAATCCAGTATAAGCAGCCACCATACCTTGTTCCTGAGTCACTCTTTTCTTCACTTCATAATTAGAGTTTTCTCTACTTTGAAGAAGATTTCGAACAAGCTGAATTAAATGTGCTTTAAAAACTCCTCTTTTTGCCAGTTGGAACTTCTCAACTCTACACAATATAAACTTCTTGATATTTACATTGTACATAATCCATTCAAACATTTTCATTAAGTATCACTAATAGCAGTCCAAGTACCACCAGTTGAACTTATACCACTGTAGAACCATGGGTTTAGATGTACCAGCTTACTTTCACCCTTACTGGTATGAGGTAAAGATTTTTCATGAGATTTATGTCTTTTCCCTCAACTCTCAGTTGAGTAAGGAGTTTTTCCAAGTCCCAGGTTAATGCCATCTTTCCACTGAGCTTTATGGTGTGACTTAGTTTGGCATTATGCCATTTTGTCTGTTTCCATTGTAAAAGTGTCCCTTATAACCAATTAGTACCCCACCATTCCTGGACCCCTTCAATTGTAGGTCCATAAGACTACAGTACAATACAATTTGGGTGGAGCTATTGGTGTCACAACACAGTCTATTGATTGGAGGACATAAAATCATTGCTGCTCTCAACAAGCATGAGACATACCAGTGTGTCACGTTTGCCGTCGCACTAGTACGCAATGTTAGGCATATAGGTTTAATGCCGCCTGCCCAGTGAGAGGTCTAACTGGTGATGAAAACACACTCTTGAATACGCCGGACCATAAAACAGTGTATCGACTCATGGTGTACTGCTGATTAGAAATGGGGCATCTGTGAATTGAAGTCTTTGTCTTTACAAGGAAGGTCTTTGTCACAGACTTAAGTCTCCACCTCTGGTATTTACTGCCTTCAAACATTTACCTTTTGTCTTTGTTGTAGTCACTTACTCATGTTAAATCTGAACGCTTTAGTGTTTACATTGAATGGTGATTTCAGAATGATCTGTACTGGGACGACTGGTCAAGAATGGGAATCTTCAAAGCTCCAAAAGCTGGATCTCAGAACAGTGAGCTGATTGTTGGCAGATTAACTGGAGTCATGGATCTCAAGATTTTCTATAAGGGGAAGAACAAGGGTGAGGAGCATTCATCACCATTATTATGGAGCTGAGTTCCCTGTTCTGGTTATAAATCAGGACTTATTATGATCATCTGGTCATTCTCTCTTCCTTATCAGGGCATAATGCCTGCACCTACCAGCCATGCAGTTTGCTGTGTCTCCCACAACCTAGCCACAAACACACCTGTGTTTGTCCGGAGGGTGCACCGACCCTGACCATACCCAATGGAGAGCTGCAGTGCCAGTGTCCCCCTGGTTACCAGCTCCAAAACAGCACCTGCACCAAAACCGGTGAGCATAACCAGGCCTTAACTTCTCAGTGATTTATAATCTTCTCCATCCTGGAGCAGAGGAATACATTCTTAGAGAGTAATTCGCAGCTTGCTTGTCATTCTTCCTGTCCTTCCATCAGAGCACAGCTGCTTGCCCAATCAGTACCGCTGTACCAACGGACGCTGCATCAGCAGTATCTGGAAATGTGACAGCGACAATGACTGCGGAGACATGAGCGATGAGCAGGAGTGTCGTGAGTTTCCACCTGCTTAACCTTTTCCACATAAAAAACAAGAAAAGCAGCCAGATTAGGAAAGAATTTCACTTTTCTCCTACGCTCATCTCTGTTTGCAGCCACTACAACTTGTGATCCATCCAACCAGTTTCGCTGCATAGCCTCAGGCTCGTGCATCCCACTGGCCTTTAAGTGTGACCACGAAGACGATTGTGGTGACAACAGTGATGAGGAGCACTGTGGTACAAGGGTGTAACTTTGTGTTGCAAGTTGGTGGGGACGAGGAGGAGCGGGGGGTGGGCACTGATGCACCCGCAGTTACTGGAAGGCCTTTTCTTTTCTAGTGCTAAGAATGAGGCCAAAACTTACATGTGAATGCCATACAGTCTTATTCAATAAATTAGGATATACGCCATGATCAGGCTTCTCAGATTAATAGTACCTTTCGAAAATAACCTCTTAGCAGGTATTAAATATACTATGAAATATAAATATGTTAAAAGATACGTAATCTAATTAATCTATATAATGTCTTTTACGTGGTGACGGAACTGCTGACAAAGGAACTTTTCAGTCATATTCTAATTTATGGAATCAGCCTGTATTTGTTGAATGCTTGCCAACAGTTTCACAATTCAGTAATATTTTTTGTGAAGAATTATCACATAGTTGCCTCTTATTGTCTATCACATAGTTGCCTCTTGATAAAATCAAGTGTTTTTAGCACTTGATTTTATCAAGTGCTAAAAACATCAACATGAGATTATATAACAATCAAAATGTCATTACACATTTCAAAAGCAGAATAAGGAACTTCTGTGTAAACCTAATGAATCCTTGTCAGTGCAAACTTTGTATTTTTCAATTATGTGATTCTGACTCCACAGCTGTCCCTCAGTTGGTTGGCAAAACCTTTGCCCTGGTGACTTAACATAGCAGATGATATAAGATTAATATAGCAAATATTAAAGACACAAAAACTTTTTTGGGTCTGGTTGGGGCAGTTGGTGAGTAAAGTGACCATCGATATTACTGGATTCTATAAAATGAGGCTCAAAGCTGAGATGCTGATGTTTAGATGTGAAAATATATATTCTTTCTGCATATAAATCTATAAATAGTTTGGTTTCTGTCAGTTCTGTAAAGATACAAGAGAGAACAAAGCAAATTTCTCTTTTATATTGACCAATAATTAAATTTTACTTAATTGTCGCTGTAGAAGCCATGATTTAAAATTTAACAAACTTTGGCTCTTGATGCTTTATGAAATATTTAATTCTATTTGATGAGTGGTCTGAATATTGAAACATTCTGCTTACAAATGATGCAATTTGCCCAGGAGAAAAATGTAGAAAAACAGGTGGTTATATTATATTTTTCTCAATCTGTCAGCTTAAGGTCACGCACAGACTCGTTGCCATGGCAACCAATAAACAACAGCCCCGGGAGCGCAGAGCAAAGATTACGTTGAAGTGCATCAGGAATTAACATTAAAAAAAAACACAAAAAACATTTCCCACACAAAAAAGTATGTAAAAACACCAAACAGACAATTTTGTCCGTTGCAGATTTATGTTTTTGAATTTCCATTTTGCGATCATTAGAAAGTGACCCTAAACATTAGCGGTGGTTGATTAGCTAACTTAAACACCGGCACTCCTGATTATGTGTCATTTTTTAGCAAAAATAATGTTATAAACCTAACGACCTAAGCTTTTAATTTATGTACCGCTATATTTTAATATACACATATCTAAAAAAAAAATTCCTCTTTATCTCTCTCTTTGTCCTCCCTCATCATAAGAACAAAAATCTCTTGTTTGGCCTACAATGACTCTTAAAGGTTCCCACATACTTGGTGTACTTGACTCCGTGGAGGTCCGCATGTACACGAAACAAACTGAAATTGGATATCTGTCGTACATGTTTGCACAAAGGTAAATTTTTACGACAGCGTTTGTGTACTGTGTCGCACAGTAAACTGCTCAATGGGAAATGGTGTTCACATCAAACAGTTTTGTATGTGACACTGAGTTGATAAGTTTGAGATTCAGTGCAAGGACACGCATCAGCCAGACTTCCACTCTCTGTGCCGCCCTAATGTGTGTGCAGTGGCTTCCCTGGTGGAGAATAAACGGGGCTAAGCACCAAACTGGCTTATCAAACTGCTCATGTCCATTTGGGTTGTGGGGAATGAAGGAATTTGCTATGAGAAATGTAGGCTCTAACAATGAAATCCCAACAATCTTCGGACAGTGGATGCGGAGTCCACATACAGTATACCCTCGTTTTTCACGGAGGTTGTGTTCCGAAAAGAACCCGTGATAGGCGAAATCCGTGAAGTAGTTACCTTTATTTTTTACAATTATACAGCATAATTAAATACTCTACGTTGAAACCAAAGAACAAAACCTGTTTTCAGGTCCAAGCATTTTTTAACAAATATAACTGTCAGATCTATAACCTGACATTCTCGCTGGACAAAAATAAGAACACAGGGAGACGGTTAAATTTCTTACAATTGAACGGAAAACTATACCCAGGGACATCTCCTTATTTCTGTCTCTGGACCAGTTCTAATGTGCTCCTTTGCAATTGCATATTTATTACATTGAGGCGTGGCTTAAGTTACAAATCATTTGCATAGAAGGTGGGGCAAACAGAAAACACAGCTGTCAACACAGAGTCAGTCACAAGTCACTACTTAAACAATGGTTCCCTTCTGCATTTCCTTCCAGTTCCCGAGATTCTCTGGGTCAGCTCCCTTCCCCCTGTGGGTTGTAAACTTCGGTTTTCGTGTCCCTCTAGGTCATAAAACTTTGACCCTTAGTCTTTGATGTTCTCTCCTGTTAGGTATCAGCTCTTATCTCCAGGCCATCTGTCGGCTTGCTTCCTGCTGCTCCAAACATCTTACACATAACACACACATTCCGAGAGCAGACCTAAATTCTCACAGTCCTTAAAGTCTCCTAATCTTTAATATTTATATTTGTATTTATCTAAAAACCTAACAATAACGCTTTCTTACAAATAACTACAGTAAAATAATCATTTTAATCATCAATTCGAAGTACAGTAGGACAAATTGTGACTCGCGTATTTCACTGTGCCTCTGACTTGACGCTGCGGCCTGACGTCGCTCTCTAGTGTCTTTTTCTTCTGAAACCTGTGGTGCAGGTGTGTTTTTTCGAAAGAAGAACATAGTTATCGGTACTAGTAGGAACAGTAGTTGTTGTCGGTCTTTTTTTCTCCTGGGCAAAAACATTTACCAAAATTTGCCAAGTTGTATTACGTATATTTAAATAACGTAATGTTATTGGCACACAGGTAGAGAAGAAGCGCGGAGACTGTTTAGCCATTTAGGACGCAGAACACAATGCACTGTGACAAAAAACTGCACAAAAACATCCGCGAAGCAGGATGTCGTGAAAGGTGAACCGCGTTATATTAGGGTTCACTGTACACCAGAGTATGTGAACGCCTTGAAATTGGGTGAACTGCAAAGGATACACCAGATCTATCCTTCAAATACGGGAAAAAGAAGGACACATTTGTCAGCCGTTCTTGAAAAACCTTTGAATTTAAATATTCTTTGTTACATTGCTGTCATGCAGTCGGCCTTCAAATGCGATCTTTGAAGGATGGTGCCCCTGAACACCCACAGACAGTAGCTAAAATCCTTAGCATAAAATCTTATGAACACAGCACTAAATTTACAAAGCAGGACAAATGTTACTTTTGGTCCACTTCTTCTTTTGGTCACAAAAGATGAAGTGGAATTGCTCTGAAATATTTTGCTAACAGAATGATCAACAAGTTATATCAAAACAGAGTAAGTATGCAACATTAGCATAGCATTCCAGCTAACTTCTCACAGAAAACGGTCATTAGCAAGAACAAAACATGAGTATACTGACAATTAGCTACACTGACTGAGTCATATATACTCACTGGTCACTTTATTAGGAACAAAGATTCAGTTGCTTGTTACCACAAATAACAAAACTGCCAAACACACAGTAGCAACTCCATGTATTTAAGCATCTAGATGTGAGGATGACGACTTCATGAAGCTCAAGGTGCACATCAGACTGCAGATGAAAGAGGATTTAGGAGACTTTAAACATGGTCTGGTTCCTGGTGCCAGATTGTCCTAAATTCTGCTTTGCTGAGATTTTCAAGCACAACCTCTGGATTACAAAGGGAAATTGGCGAGCCTCAGTAATCACTACTGATTACTTGTTAGACACACTGTCTAACAAGGTGTAGTGGTGGGGAATATTACTTATTTGCTTTGAGTGAAATCAAATGAGTTAAATTTGTGAACACATATGCTATGTAGCATAAGATCACACTCCAAACAGGATCAGGTCTCAGATATTTAAGATTAACAGCGACATGGAATGTGTGTATTCAGGGGAGTGACCCAAAGACAAGAATCAGGACATACAAACACAAGATAAATGGAAAATCGTTAGCCCACCCTCACAAATACTAAGGGAAGACAAATGATCCACAAGGCTGGCTGGACTTACAAAAAGAAAAAAAATCAAACTCTAAAGGACAACAGGAAGCAGCGATAGAACTGTATAAACAAAAATACAAAAATTACTAAATGCTTATGAAATCACTTTAATTACATCAATCTAAAACAAATTAAAAACACTGCATACCTGCATCGCATAAACCAGCACTGCAAGTGAAATTTGAAGGATGTAGTATAGACCTACTACGTACAAATCAACACTATAAAAAACAAAAACATACAATTCAATCTGATTAAAAAGACAAATGTATAAAGCCTATCTGCGGCATCAAATAACCATACGCCCAGGCAATGCTACCACCAGAACGTCACTAACAGTGTGGCACTGTATAAAAACATCACATCAGCACATACTGCATTATTAAAAGGATCGATTTAAAACAGTATTCCTCCAAAACTACCACAGCCAGCAAACAATGGAACTCGTGGGCCCAACAAACATCTGGTCACACACCCAGGAAATTGATACTGTCGCCACCACCCTTCCATCTTCCCTTTTATGGAAGCTCAGACTGTAAGGAGGGTGTGCGACACCTTGTGGTGCCACCTGTTACATTCCTCCCCATCATTATGCATTGGCGACCTGACGATGTACCTACATAAACTGTTATCCAAGAACAGACCATTATTTCTTCTGCACAGAACAGGCCAGCCTGTAAGGGTTGGAATGCTGTCCTGCAGTTTTTCGAGCTGACCTCCTAGACTCAGGAGTGATGGTTGTGTCAATTTCTTGTGTGAATTCTTAGCCAGGAAGAGGCTGAACATCAGAAGTTACATCTTCAGCAATACCAACTTCATCATTCTCAATATCTGATAAAATCTCAGTTTCACCATTTCATCTCCCGCCCTAATGTCCACCTGTATGTCTTCCAAACCCTTCTCTTGACATCTCCCACCCTGCTATTTTTGGGGACACTTCTAAGCTCGACCCTGACGAAGGGTTCCTTCTTGACCCACAAGCGCTATAGGATACACTACCCCTCGATCAGGAGGTGGGCGAACTACTTGATAGGGAGTTGAATCATAAAAGTCCTGAATTTTGCTGCGACCCCATACTGAATGGTTTCTTGTATACGCCAGGTCCCCTGCCTGAAAATCTGGGGCAACATCCATATCCTGATTTCTCTGAACCCTTCTACTCTCTACTTTTTGGTATACCATGTCATAGGCTGAATTTAGTCATTTTTGGCGCTCTTCTATCCACTCTTCCAAGGGCAGGTCAAGATCCCCATCATTTTCACTCAGTCCCACAAAAAAAAACCACCGGCAACTATTGTTTCCAACCAAACATCAAAAAGTAGGGTGTCATGCCAGTAGATTGATGGGCCACTTACGTTTCTTTTTTTTTTTTTCAAAATATTTTTATTAGAATTTTCTGCTATATAAACATACAAGAAAAGAACATGAGAAAAGAGAAAAAAATAATAATAATAACACAATGCCGTCCCTCCCCCCCACCCCAAAAATAATAATAATAAAGAAAAACACACAAAACCCCAGGGTTCACTATCTACACAAAAAGAAAGGAAAGATTGAGTTTACATGTCACATTGTTCGATAAAATATAGGAAGAGGGACCAAATATTATTAAAGTCTTCAAGTTTTCCTTTTGTTATACAAGTCAGTTTTTCCATTGCCAGGTTGTTGCTCAGTAGTTTGATCCATTCATTTATCTTCGGTCTTTCTGGGTTCCTCCATTTCAGAGCAATCAAATGTTTAGCCTGCAAAAGGCAAAAACTCACAAGCTTCTTTCTCTTTATAGGTACTTTAAATCCATCTGGAAAAATATGCAGTAGGCAAAGTTTACTGTCCATTGAAACATCCTGTTCAATCAAACGAGAGGTGAACACATTAACCTCCTTCCAGAAAGTTTGAAGTGCCATACATTGCCACATACAATGAAAAAGAGTACCCTTATCTATATTACATTTAACACACACATCAGGAATATTTCAGTTGAAATGGTGAAGTTTTATAGGAGTGATATACAGTATATCCTAAACAACCACTTGTATTGTAATAGTCTAAACCTTGTGTTAATAGTTTGCGTTTGTGCCAGTAGACAAGAGTTGTTCCATTCATCTTTAGAGATTTCAGTTTGCAGATCTTTTTTCCATGCTTGTAAATATGAGAGACTATTTTCTTTTAAGGCTAAAAGCAAGATATTATAAAATTTGGAAAGTAAACCCCCACTCTGATTGTGGTGAGTGGCTAAATATTCTATGGTAGAGAGTGGAGGTTCAGCAGTGGATTTCAGTGACGCAAAAACAAAGCTTCTAATCTGTAAATACTTAAAAAAATGTTTTTGAGGCAGACTGTAATTATTTGCCAGCTGTTCAAAGGACATCAAAACTCCTTCACTATAAAGGTCCCCTATTTTATTTAAGCCTTTATTCAGCCATATTCTAAATCCTCTGTCTGCTCTTCCTGGTTTGAATCTGTTATTTCCCCAAATAGGGGATAGACATGAGAGCTCGGACACCTCATCCAAAACCGAATGTGAGTGGTGCCAAACTGATATTGTGTTTTTGAGAAAAGGATTTTTGGTGTTTTTTAATAGATGTTTAAGATCTGCTGAGTAAAGATAGGATGCCAAAGATAATGTTAATAAGTTGTTCTCTATTTGTACCCAAGAGGGTATGTCACCAGTGGAAAAATAGCAAGTAGCAGCACAAAGCTGTGTTACATAATAGTACAACATAATGTTTGGTACTCTAAGCCCACCTCGTTCATAGGGCAGATAAAGAAGAGAGACTCGCAATCTGGGGCGTTTATTGTTCCATATAAATTTGGTAAAGGCTTTATCTATCGAAGAAAAGAAGGAAGCTGGAATGTGTAAGGGGATGGACTGAAAAAGGTATAAGAACTTCGGGAGAATGAGCATTTTAATGACGTTAATACGACATATCATTGAAATTGGCATCTCATTCCATCTATCTAGGGAATCTAATATTTTCTGCATTAAAGGATCGTAGTTTATAGAGACTATTTTCTCTAGATCTGGGTTAATCTTAATTCCTAGGTAGGTAAAGCCCTCATAGGTATAAGCAAATTGTGTTTGTATTGGGGGGTTATTTCTGTTAAGCAGTAATAAGGAGCTTTTCTTTTGGTTAACTTTGTAACCTGAGAATTCACCAAATTCCTTCAGAATTTTATCAACAGCCTGAATAGACTCTTTCAGATGAGCTAAAAACAGAACAATATCATCTGCAAAAAGAGACAACCGGTGCTCCACATCTCCAATTTGAATGCCGGTGATTTCAGGGGATTTACGTATTGCCATGGCAAGCGGCTCAATGGCAAATAAGAAAAGGAGGGGGGATAGGGGGCATCCCTGTCGCGTCGATCTACAGAGGCTAATGTTGAAAGTTGACCGTTTGTTGCAACCTTAGCAACTGGCTCAGTATATAGTAATTGAATCCATTTTAAATATTTTTCTCCTAGGCCAAATCTCTTAAGAGTGTCAAAGGGATAGCTCCATTCGATCCTGTCAAAAGCTTTCTCAGCATCTAATGACAGAAAGGCGTGGTCCATAGCAAACTGTTTTGCATATAATATATTTAGCAATCGACGGGTATTGTGAAAGGCTTGGCGCCCAATAACAAATCCATTTTGGTCATTCGAGATTAAATTAGGAATATGAGTTTCAATCCTTCGAGCCAAAGCTTTGCATAGAATTTTTGTGTCACAGGACATTAAAGAAATGGGCCTATATGAACCCATTTCTGTTGGGGGTTTACCTGGCTTTAACAAGAGAGAAATAGTTGCCGAACGTGGTGATGGAGGCAGGATGCCTTTTTCATTGAACGCTTCGAGTAGAGGGGGCAGTAATTTATCTGGAAATTTCTTGTAAAGTTCAGTTGGAAGGCCATCGGGGCCAGGTGCCTTACCCGAATTCATTCGACTTAAGGTCATTTTAAGTTCTTCAATACTCAGCTTTTCATCCAAATTGTTCTTATTCTCTTCTGACAGAGTTGGAAATTGTAGTTGGTCCAGAAACTGTTTCTGTTTATTTGTGTTGTCTAGATATTAGGATGTACAGTATATAAGTTTTCATAATATTTTGCAAATGCATCGTTTATACTTTTTGGATCTACCAGATTTTCACCATTATTTAATTTGATTGAATTTATGGCACGATTCGTCTGTAACTTTTTAGGCCTCCAAGCTAAGAGTTTACCTGCCTTCTCACCCTGATCATAATATGATTGTTTTAAGCACAGTAGATTAGTTGCTATTTTGTTGGTAGTGAGCTCATTATATTCCGATTTTAGTAAAAGAAGTCTCCTATATTTGTCAGCGTCATTAGAGTGATACAGTTGCTCTTGTAATTCTTTGATTTGTTTTTCAATGTTTTTTAATTTATTCAAATGTAGTCCTGATTTATGCCTAGTATAACTCATTATTTCCCCCCTTATGTAGGCTTTAAAGGCTTCCCATTTTATTGATGCACTGGTTTGGGTTGTATTAAAATTGAAATACTCAGTTATTTTCTCTTCGAGAAATTCCTCAAATTCTTGGGATCTAAACCATTTAGCTTGAAATCGAAATGGGATTGAAGACCGGCAATAATTTGGTAATTTTATTGACAGAATAACTGGGGCATGATCAGAAAGTAGAATAGCTTCATACCAACATTTTTGAACTGTAGATAATAAACCGGAGGAGACCAGAAAATAATCTATTCGTGAATAAGTTTTGGAGGTGCTTGAAAAGCATGAGTACTCTGTCTTATTTGGATGAAGTTGCCTCCAAACCTCCACTATATTAAGATCTTTCATATATTTCTCGACAGTTTTCCTGGCTTGTTGGTGGGATATGACAGAACTATTTGAACGGTCTATTGCAGAGTTTAAAACACAATTGAAATCTCCACCAATTATAAATGGACCGTTATAAGCTGACATGGTTAAAAACAGATTTTGGTAAAAGGTAGGATCATCCCCACTGGGGGCATATAGACATACAAAGTTGACCAATGTAGAGATTATAGTCCCACTAAGAATGATAAATCTCCCTGCCGGGTCAATATATTTATTTTTAAGTTCAAATGGAATTGATTTGTGAATCATTATTACTACTCCTCCTGAGTTGTAAAACTAGAGGAGAATACCTGTCCCGGCCACCTAGATCTAATTTTATTTACATCCTTTTCAATCAAGTGTGTCTCTTGTAAAAAACATATTGTAGTTTTCATCTGTTTGATCCTGCCCATCACTTGTTTAAGTTTGACCATTTTGTTCAGACCTCTAACATTCCAACTGGATATATGGATTACCGGACAATCAGACATAAATCATGTACTTGGAGATGTAAACAAATATAATGCGTTGGCCTCTTCTTATTCTCACATTCAAGTCATGTAAAGTCAACAAAAAAACTGTACCCATAGTGAGCCCTTCATCCCAAATCACCACACATTTCCCCAAACGAAATGTGGTGTTAATCCCTTCTGAACATTGAACTCGGGTTATATGAAACGTTGCATCCACTAAGTGGGTAACGTAAAAGTCCACACGCATAACAAAGGTAATATGTGGGTTGGCTGGCCGAACAAAGAATAATTTGACCAAAATATTAATAGTTAAGGCTAGATTTGGTAACAATACAAAGGTATAATAAAGAAATATTAATAGCAGTGTTCATGCTTTCACATACATCTACAAAACGTTTGTCAACTTACAATATTGTCCACTGCAATTTGTTCCTTTTGTATCCACTGTTGAGGGGAAGCGATGGGCACACACTATGTCCTGGAGTTATTTTCTGTCTGTGGGCTTATTCCATCGATGTATTTCTTGGCTTCTTCCACTGACTTGAAGATCCGTCGCTTGTCATTGTGTGTGATGATCAGATGAGCTGGATACAAAATACCATACCGGACTTTAAGGACTCGAAGCCGGGCTTTCACTCCATCAAAGCGCCTCTGCAGCTTGCGAGTCTACTTACGTTTCTATTCAGATGGAAGAAGCAAGTCATGTAAATTGCGGTTAAATGCTCACACTGCCCATTCCCCTAAGGATGACAAGGGGTAGTGTGACTTATGTCAATTTTGTACAGCCTACAGAACTGATGAACCAAATTACTCTCAAAATGATCAAAAATCAGAATGAATCTTGCTTTGGGGCCCAAAAAGTTGAAACCAATCTTTCACTAGTGCCTCTGCAACAGTACTAGCAAACTAATCTTTTGTGATGACAGTCTGTGTAAACTTTGAAAAGACATCAGTCATTACAAGAACATTTTCTCTACCACAGGTTCTAAAACTGTAAAATCTTTGCCAGAATCTTATTAGCTTTGATTGTGCCCATATAGGTTTTACCTTTTGGCAACAGAGCCTTCACTAATGTTCATACAGACTGTCTAAAAGGGTGTGGTGGTGGGGGTTACTACTTATTAGCTTTGAGTGAAATCCAATGACTTAAGTTTGTGAACACATATGCTATGTAGCATAATAAAGACTCTCCTCATTCATGCACTAATTTTTAATCAACTCTTCAGAGTCTCACCAGTGCGGCCCCGGAGAGTTCACATGTGCACAAGGCATTTGCATCCGTGAGGTGTGGCGCTGCGATGGGGACAACGACTGCAGAGACTGGTCAGATGAAGCCAACTGCACAGGTTGGCAAATGAACACAAACTAATGGAATATTCAGTAACTACTGTACAAGTAATTCAAAATGTAGAATGTTTATAAAGTTGTATCTAGCAAATTTCATAGACATGAACCCATAATCCATGCTGTGTCTAACACAGAAGAGGCTCCCCTTTCAGGATATCACTTGTGACAAATTTGTTTCACTTGCTTCTTCCTGCATTTGCTTATTTTTTGTTTGTACCTAGTGGGTCACCATACGTGTGAACCAAGCAGCTTCCAGTGTCACACAGGTCACTGTATACCACTGCGTTGGAAGTGTGATGGAGATGATGACTGTCAGGACAACTCGGATGAAGATCCTCAGTATTGTGGTGAGTTGAGACTGCTCTGTGGTGAGGCCAATAGCCACTGTTCATTGTGTCTCTTCAGCAGGTATAGGGGGGAAATGTTAGGACAATTCCAAGGGCCCCTGATCAACAGGGGGTCCTCTACAATTTTTTTTTCTTCATAGAAATTAAATAAAATGGGGCCCTGTCAATTACAAAATTAATAATATTGTGTTTTCTAAAATTGTTTTCATCAGTAGTAAGTAAATGTTACCACTCCCAGACCAAAAAGCACACATCCATATTTGCACTGAACCCTCCCCTGGATCTGCATAAAATGGTTCGTTCCTGCTTAGCCGCTTGACTGTGACGGTGTTCAGCAGCAGTCAGTAGAAGACAAAAACGACTGTGGCGGTTATTTTGCTACCAAAAAATATTGAGAAAATCCGGTTCTCTTTCATAGCATCCGTTTTGTGTCTCACAATGGGAACGCCCTTGGCCTAACCTCATCAGAAGCTCCTATTACATTACACCAGCCTGGATTGGCTGAAGATAAGCCTGTCAGTGTCAGAGAGGGCAGGAACCCTCCCCCTATAAATAGGGCTGATGCTGAGCAGACATTTGATTCAAAACCTCTTCTCTCGCAACGAGTAGAAGTTCCATCCAGCTCTCGTGGAAGTACTGACATTATTCTGAGCTAAGCTAAACTGTCCACACATGTTGCCAAACTGGCAGACAACTTCTGCCAGTTTTTCCGGAGCTGGTATGGAGAAGTGCGGTCTCCGTCAGTTACCCCCGGTCGAGCCGGCGGTTGCAGCTCATCTGCACCCGAAGACTTCCATGTCAGCTGGAGCTCCCACTCTCCCTTCCAGAGCCGACCGCTTTCAGTAAGACGGATAAATCTTACTGGGCAGAAGCGCTCTCAGTTTGGGCCTTGAACGCCTCATCTCTGCTGATGGCTTACCAGGAAGTACTCGAGGAACAGATGACCACTTTGCCAGACGCTGCACTATGGGAGGAGGTGTGTATCATTACGGATCACTGCCTGCAACTCCACAAGGTGGTGATCCAAGCCCTGTGGAGGACCATGGGTCTCATGGTTCTGCAGGAGAAGGCCACCACACTCTCCACTAAGGAGAAGGAGGACCACCTGGACACCGCCATCACTCCTGAGGGGCTGTTCGGTGCAGCAGTCACCTCCATGCAAAAAAGATGGGAGGAAAAGAAACGGGATGATGAAGCACTGAAATTGTGTCTGCCCAGGCGTACATTTGCCACCAGCACCACAGCCCCGAGCACCCAGCGAAAGACCTTTGCTCAAGCGGCAGCTCGTTTCCCTTCCTCCTTCAAAATCCCTAAGTTTCTGAAGACGCAGGGAGCTGCACAGGCCCCACAGAAAGCCCACAGGAAGCCATGGGAACCCCCACTGCAGAGGAAGCCTGACGGCCCTCGCTCCGACCAACCACCTCCCTCCTCCACTCAGACCGTGAGGGGGAGGAAGTGGCTGGCCTGCCCTCCTCCCTGGATGGAGAGAGAAATTACAAAAAAAATGTCTTGAAATGACCTACAATGCTTCTTTACATACTCAGACATGAAAATATTTTTAGTTAGAGTTACCCAAAATTTAAACATGAAGAAAGATGATTTATAACTTACAAGTAGGAGGCAAGGTTTAGCGTGCAACTCTGCTTCATAAAAAGGACTGCACTCTGAATACACTAAAACAAATGTCTATTGTCAAATCAGTCGATGACAAAAGAAAACAGCCACTGACAGTCAACATATACCAGGATTGGCTACAAATAATTTTAATAACTAAAAAAGATAAATATGATTTAATTGACTCTCCTGTTACTGAACATGAGTTTGACAAAAACTTTGACAATATTGCATTTACTAATTTTCTTTAAGTATGACTATCTGAGTGACAAGGCTGCCACAGTTTCAACAGCAGATGTCACTAGTGAGAAATGAATGAACCACCAAGTAATGAACCTTTGGGCAAAGCAATGGGCTGGGAAGCTTCATTGCTTCATGAGGCTTCATTTGGCCATTACTAGTAGCAACTGGTAAGACTCAATAGACAACTGACGACAGACTTGACGAGGACCCAACAAGGAACACAGGTGGGATTAAATACACAAGGAGGTAATCAGGGGAAACAAGACACAGCTGGTAACAATCAAGGGGTAGAGAGGACAACACAGAGTCTCAATTGAGCACAGGAACCTGAATGAATACACAGAAAAACTCAAATCTTCACAGCTGGGCTGCATCCTTAATAGCAGATTTATTAAGGACGCAGCCCTCTGCTTCATCCTTGTGGAAAACCTAGAGCAGCGGAGATACCTGTGGCTTATAGCCTGATGCAGCTTATATATGTACGTTTCCAGTTTTTAAAAAAAACTTTGTGGGTGCGTCTTATTGTGAGGTGCCCTCTGTAGTCCGGAAAATACGGTCTAATGTGCCCGAAGCACATAGCAGGTGCTTATCAAATATTAGAGCAGGGCTGGAGTTCTTAAGCTGAATTTCTGTCACTGTTGGACAGAAACTCGCGTGCAAACTGACATACACAGGCTGATTCTATGTGTCATTTGTGTGAGTAAAAGATTGTAGGAAAAATATTTCAAAGCAAAAAACTGTATTTTCATGTTTAAATAGTTCAACTTTGTTTCTCGTAGCAGAATAAACAATCTTATCTGATGTAAACAAAGTAGGATGATTGATCGCCCACCCGATTTTCCAAAATTTTAGTTGATCAGTCAATACTTGCATCTTTTCAGACCCTTCCGACCTTCAGTCTGACGCAACTTATTTCCAAAAATGCAAAAAGTTACAATACTAACAACCTTTTTCTGTGGCATTGGAGACATTGGCAACGTGAAAAATCATCAATCGTACTGTAATTGTAGCTACCAGTGAGATTTATTTGGATTTAAAATGTGTAAAATGAAAGAACAAAACAAGTGGTTCTTGTAATTTAGTAGACGGGACATCAGTGCTATTTTTTTATATTTGAGAACTCTGCATCATGTGTAGTTAAACAAACTTGTGTTACTTCACAGGTATTATTCAATGTTTTTCAATTAAATAAGGCTAGAATATTGAAGGTGCATTGTGGCCTTGACAGTTACAAAAAGAAAGAAAATGGACTTGGCCAGAAAATCCAATCGGTGCACCCATACCAAAAGGGAACTTTTTCTTTCCTGGTCATGCTCTTGTGTATATTTTAGCCTGCAGGATTAAGCTCTGCTAGGGGCCAATTCACTGTGTTAACAAGATTTTAATAAAAGGAGGTGGGAGAAGCATCCATTCTGTTTAGTGTCGGCTGGTTGGTATAAAGTAAAAATATCACAGTTTCAGAAATAAAACTAAATGTTTAAAATGTTCTCATTGTTTTAATATGAAACCGAAAAGAGATGCTCTTATTGCTGCTAACGCAATCTCGCATATTAATTATTTAGAGCTTTTGGTAAATCTTTCTATAGTAATACATAGACCAATGTAAAGCAAAAGAAGTAGTTTTCAAAGACATCTGCTTATGGCTCAACATATTGTCCTCCTTGGCTGTTCTGCCCTTTCTAGTTGACACCAGTCTAGCAAGGCAGTATTAGTGAGTTAGGTGGTCTGGCTGTCTGACCTAAAGAAGTCCTGCAGTCAGCTTCTGAATAACAATGTCAATCAGTCTCCCAAATTCATTTTTATGTTGTCCTTGAGATGCTTGAAACATAACATTTTGGCTTATATCTTTATGGATGGATGGATGGATGGATGGAAGACAAATTCTTATGTTTAAATTCACTTATTTAAAATAACTTTTCTTCCACAGTGACAAAAACCCCTGACTGTAGTCCCAGTACGTATGCACAAAGAAATTAAATGTTCACACTTATATTGTGGAAGATTCACCTGCAGTGGCCTGACATACAAAAGGGTTTCCCTCAGAAATGGTGGACCGCCTCGGTGGTCGAGGCACCAAGGCGGTCCACCATGTTTTTGTATTAAAAGATGTTGGCAGGAAATGTAAAAATATTGCTGGGTAAGTATATATGTTATGGGAAAACATCACCAGTGAAATGCTATCTAAACCCACAACTAGTCTAAAAAACAACAAAATAAAAAAGACCATTAAAATTAATATCAGTTATTTGCACTTCTGTTTAATCCAAATTAAGCCAGTGGCCCCATAAATCGGTGGTGCCCAAAGTCGGTCCTCGAGGGCCGGCATCCTGAATGTTTTAGTTCTTGCTCTGGTTGAATGCACCTGGATCAAATAATGGCTCATTAGAAGGTCTAAGAAGAACATTGACATGTTGAAAAGGTTGTAATTACCAGCAGGGAGAGAACTAAAATATGCAGGATGTCAGCCCTTGAGGTCTGACCTTGGGCACCCCTGCCATAAATGCTAATATTTTAACACAGACCACAGATATATAAATGTAACATTTATTTATTGAGATTATCATTGCTGCTAAATTTGATTTAATAGCTTCAGCATACATAAATTAAAATATTTTAAATTGTTTAACATTTAAATTTAAGATTATAAGGAGCTGGCAAGTTTACTTTGTAAAAGTTCAATATTCAAAAGTTCAACAATATTCATAGTTAGATTGTTTTGTTAAATCCGCTGCACTGAGCGCAGAGATGCGCAACAAACGGGAGATTGGATTCAATGCTGCTAATGTGGCTTTAGTAGCTCTTCCATTTCATGTCTGTTGAGTTTTTAAATACACAGAAACTGTTGTGGTTGCCCAACTTTAAGGGACGCACATTAACTCTGGCTACCTAAGTAGACAAGGCATTTGATATGGTTTGATGCATCGTGTAACCGGAAAAATAATTCTAAACATAAAAATAAAATAATATAAAAACAAGCGCGATGCATGACTACAAGGAGAGCATGAAAGCTCCTCACCGGGCTGCACCTGCATGATGAGTGATTAGCGCTGGGAAGACAGAGCCACACGCTGGGCAGCGCTTTGAGATGTATCAATGAACGCCATATATAATTCTTTGTTCACAAAGATAAATCATTCTCACCACTTGTTCAATGCGCACCTCTGAAAGTGCGACTACAAGTTATTCCTGCAGTTCACATTGAGCTGCGCAACCAGAGCTAACGGTTTAAACTCTTACCTAGATGTAAAGTTCTCTAAAGAAACATAATTCCTCACAGGGGTTGACATGAAGCCTAGGCGCAAATGTCCCAGTGTTTTGATGTGGATCTGTAGTCTGAATCGATTTGCTGCCACACTGGAAACTGGAATTAAAGATGCCACTTTAGTCGAAGTTTTGAAATCAGGGAACATTTTTCCAATTGATCAAAAGTCAGCAAGACTTGGAACGAGTGGATTTCTTGTCCCGTCTGATTTAGATGACTGCAGAAATTTCACACCATGCGCCCCTATACCAGACATGCTCCAAAGTGTCCGCAAATGTGGCTGTGAAGTCACCCTTCACTCTGTTCAGTGCTTGGTTTGTTGTCCCAACTGTCCCCAAAGGAGAGTGTCCTGTTCTTGAAATAATGAATAATACATTTCAATTGTGTTGTCGTTAGAGGGTACCCAGTGTAAAGGTTTCCTGTGCTCCAATGACACCTGCCTGCCAGCCAAGGCTCACTGCAACGGGAACCACGACTGTCCTGACGGTGCTGATGAGCTCAACTGTGGTGAGTGTTTCTGTCATAGTCTGACGTTTGACAGAAACGATGTGACTGATAGATGTTCCTGCCCTCCTGCACTAAATAAACAGCTTTAAACAGATTAGGCTAAAGTAAACGGTTAATAAATAAATCAGAGATACTTGATCCGATAGGAAAGGAACATGGCGGTAAGATGGAAGCTCATTCTTCCTGACCTAAATGTTCCTTGTGTTTCCCCCACAGATCCCCTTTGTACTCGGTACATGGAGTTTGTTTGCAAGAACCGTGCCCAGTGCCTGTTTCAGTCTCTGGTGTGTGACGGTATTAAGCACTGTGAGGACGGCTCTGATGAGGAGGCTGCGTATGCTGGATGTGGTGAGCAACAGACTCTAAATGTATTGTTAATGATTCATGTTCAGACCGTTCACCTGTCAAAGTCTAAAAGCCAGGAATACCACTGGGTTGTGACTGTGGAAATGCAAAGCAAGCTGACCTTTCATGTGATGGCAACAAAAATACAGAATATGTGAGAGGCTGTAGAGCAGTCCAGAGATAGCCATGCTATTTTTCCACTAAGATAGGAGAGAACAGCCCCTTCTCTTTATCCAGGGGCAGGGTGGTCCTCTCAGCCCACTTCTCTTCGCTTTAGCTATCAAGCCACTTTTCAGTTATCATAAGACTTCACAAAGCTTTAATGGAATTTATAGAAAACAGCTAGAACATTGACTGTACTTATACACAGACAACTTATTGTTCTATATCTCTAACCCAGCATTTTGTATCTTCAGCATTATGAATTTGCTAGACCGTTTTGGTAAATTTTCATGATACAAGTAGAACTTCCTAAAGAGTGAATGTTTTCCAGTAAATAACACCGGGCTCCAAATTACAGAAACTGTCTTGCTGTTCCCTCTCTCTAGAACAGGATTTAAATATTTGAGAATCAATGTGACCTGTTCATCTTCTGATCTGTTGGAAAAAAATGTCACTCCTCTCCTTAATAATCTCATACATGACTTCCAGAATGCAGTGTCCTAAATTTATCCCTAGATGGCAAAGTAGCATGTAGCAAATTAGCCAATTGATTGAACAGCTGTCCTTGTTAATGTGGAGTAATAAACACACCATAATCAGTAAACAGTTCCTTCAGAGACACAAAGAACAGAAGGGTATAGCTTTACCCAACCTGATGTATTACTACTGGGCAGCAACCTACAAACAGTAGCCCATTTGCTTCACCAACCAGATGATGACTGGTGCCAATTACAACTGAATGCATGTAAACCAGTGGTGTCCAAAGTTGGTCCTCGAGGGTCGGCATTCTGCATCTTTTAGTTCTCTCCCTTGTTTAACACACCTGGATCAAATGATGCCTCATTAGAAGGCCTAAAAAGAACTTTGACCTGCTGAAAAGGTTGTTACTATCACCAGGGAGAGAACTAAAACATGCATTATCCCGGCCCTTGAGGACCGACTTTGGGAACCACTGATGTAAACCATCTCATCCCTTGTTTTAGTTATCTCAAAGCTTCCTCTCTTCTCTAAGCATTATTCTTCCTACACAGTTGTAATCTCCACAAATCTGTCCACAATTTAGACAACACTGCAATATGACAAACTTCTTTATCTATAGTCCCACATGTGATAACCATGTTTTCCTGCCAGCCATATTAGGTCCTGTCTTTGCCCAATAGCAATGTAGTGATCTTTATATATATGAAATTTTCGCTACCTTTGATGCCATCATGTCTAAATTTAATTTACAGCGTTCCACCCTCCTCCACTATTTCCAGATTAAAAATTTTGTTTGTAACATCAGTCCTTGCTTTCCCAATTTACTTCCAAAGGGAGGAGTGGAGATCATTTAGCAAATTCCCACACAATATAGAGATCTCATCTCAATACAGAAAAGCTCAATGAGATCAGAGCAGAATGGTCAGAAGTACTTGGAATAAACATCTCTGAGACTTAATCACGGATTACGTAGAGTAAACGGGTCAACTTCATGTGCTCAACTTGGACTAATTCAATTCAAGAATTCATTAGGCCAGATTTTCAAGGATATATTCTACAGTCATGTTATACATGTCAAACAGGCAGATTTTACTCACATGTTCTGGTCCTGTAACAGACTGTGCAACTTCTGGTCTACGATATTTCGGATCTTATCTGAAGCTTTTGGAACAGACGTCCAACCCAGTGCTGAATTGGCAATATTTGGAGTACCCAGTTGTATATTAATAACACATGATTTTAAAAACATACTAACTCTTTCAACTCGCCAAGACTGGAGAAGAATCTTAGTGTAGAAATCAGAACACCCACCCAAGGCTTTTCTTTGGTTGAAAGACCTGACTGTGTTCTTTAAGCTAGAGAAGATCAAATTTTGCTTTAGAGGATCAATCCAAAACTTTTATAAAACTTGGGTCCCTCTACTATCTTATTTTGAGAAAGTAGATGCCCTCCCTCAAGCTTGAAAATCACACAGGAACTAATTCTGTTGTGAATGTACCTGCACCCCCAGCCTGGTGGCCTCACTAATTCCTTGTAGTTCGAACCACTGTCAGGGGTTAAAACTACTGACAGTGTTCCAACCACTGTCAGTCTACTTGTGTAGTTTTAAATATCCATATTCTTATTCAGGTTGTGTACATACATACACTTAGGTGCATGCGTGAATGTATGTTATGCACAGAGGTGCCGCCAAGAATCTTGGGCCCCTTAACCAAAAATTAAATTGGGCCCCTCCTACGCAGCTGCTGTTACAATTTCTTGAGTCTATCTGACCCATCAAAAGCATCATGATTTTAAATGCTTTCAACTACCTTGCTTTCTTTGGTTCAATACTGATACTAGCATAATATTTACTGCTAGTGAACAATGAACAATGTTCTGTTCTTGCTGGATAATTAAAAATAATAATAATAAAAATTCATTTCATTTTTACATTTCAAAAGCAAGGCTGAGGAAGAAGAGATATGCCCAATTTCACAGTTTTGGTCCCCTGAGAAGAAAAACGAAAAATGTATATGTATATACAGGTCCTTCTCAAAATATTAGCATATTGTGATAAAGTTCATTATTTTCCATAATGTAATGATAAAAATTGAACATTCATATATTTTAGATTCATTGCACACTAACTGAAATATTTCAGGTCTTTTATTGTCTTAATACAGATGATTTTGGCATACAGCTCATGAAAGCCCAAAATTCCTATCTCACAAAATTAGCATATCATGAAAGGGGTCTCTAAACGAGCTATGAACCTAATCATCTGAAGCAACGAATGAACTCTAAACACCTGCAAAAGATTCCTGAGGCCTTTAAAACTCCCAGCCTGGTTCATCACTCAAAACCCCAATCATGGGTAAGACTGCCGACCTGACTGCTGTCCAGAAGGCCATCATTGACACCCTCAAGCAAGAGGGTATGACACAAAGATATTTCTGAACAAATAGGCTGTTCCCAGAGTGCTGTATCAAGGCACCTCAGTGGGAAGTCTGTGGGAAGGAAAAAGTGTGGCAGAAAACGCTGCACAACGAGAAGAGGTGACCAGACCCTGAGGAAGATTGTGGAGAAGGGCCGATTCCAGACCTTGGGTCACCTGCGGAAGCAGTGGACTGAGTCTGGAGTAGAAACATCCAGAGCCACCGTGCACAGGCGTGTGCAGGAAATGGACTACAGGTGCCGCATTCCCCAGGTCAAGCCACTTTTAAACCAGAAACAGCGGCAGAGGCGCCTGACCTGGGCTACAGAGAAGCAGCACTGGACTGTTGCTCAGTGGTCCAAAGTACTTTTTTCGGATGAAAGCAAATTTTGCATGTCATTCGGAAATCAAGGTGCCAGAGTCTGGAGGAAGACTGGGGAGAAGGAAATGTCAGATGTCCAGTGTCAAGTACCCACAGTCAGTGATGGTCTGGGGTGCCATGTCAGCTGCTGGTGTTGGTCCACTGTGTTTTATCAAGGGCAGTGTCAATGCAGCTATCTATCAGGAGATTTTGGAGCACTTCATGCTTCCATCTGCTGAAAAGCTTTATGGAGATGAAGATTTCATTTTTCAGCATGACCTGGCACCTGCTCACAGTGCCAAAATCACTGGTAAATGGTTTACTGACCATGGTATCACTGTGCTCAATTGGCCTGCCAACTCTCCTGACCTGAACCCCATAGAGAATCTGTGGGCAATTGTGAAGGGAAAGTTGACAGACGCAACACCCAACACTCTGGATGAGCTAAAGGCCGCTATCGAAGCATCCTGGTCCTCCATAACACCTCAGCAGTGCCACAGGCTGATTGCCTCCATGCCACGCCGCATTGAAGCAGTTTTTTCTGCAAAAGGATTCCCGACCAAGTATTGAGTGCATAACTGTACATAATTATTTGAAGGTTGACTTTTTTTGTATTAAAAACACTTTTCTTTTATTGGTCGGATGAAATATTTTAATTTTGTGAGATAGGAATTTTGGGTTTTCATGAGCTGTATGCCAAAATCATCCGTGTTAAGACAATAAAAGAACTGAAATATTTCAGTTAGTGTGCAATGAATCTAAAATATATGAATGTTCAATTTTTATCATTACATTATGGAAAATAATGAACTTTATCACAATATGCTAATATTTTGAGAAGGACCTGTACACTGTATCATAAAAGTGAGTACACCCCTCACATTTCTGCGGATATTTAAGAATATCTTTTCATGGGGCAACACTGACAAAATGCTGGATGATCTTGGCCACTGTGCTGCAGCTCATTTTCAGGGTGTTAGCAATCCTCTTGTAGCCTTGGCCATCTTCGTGTAGCACAACAATTAATCTTTTAAGATCCTCAGAGAGTTCTTTGTCATGAAGTGCCATGTTGGAACTGTCAGAGAGAGTGTGAGAGCTGTACTACAAAATCTAACATAGCTCCCTATGCACACGTTAGGCCTAGTAACACTAACTAGTCACATGACATTTTGAGGATTTGAGTTTTTCTGTGTATTCATTTAGGTTTTTGTGTCTATTGAGTCTCCATGTTGTCCTGTCTACCCCTTGTTTTGTTCCCAGCTGTGTCTCGTTTCCCTGATTACCCTCTGTGTATTTAATCCCACCTGTGTTCCTTGTTCCTTGTCGAGTCCTCATCTTGTCCACTGTCAAGTCTGTCGTCAGTTATTTTGTTACCATTTTCTGCCAGTTTTGAACTTTTAGCCTTCCGCTCATTCTGTGCTGCCTGGACTGTGGACTTTTGTATCTCTGTCATCTTCATTAAATTCATCATTCATCCTCTATAAAACTGGGTTCGCTGCGTCTGCCTCACCACCTCTAACCGCAATTCATGACAGAAGGACTCAACCAAAAGTGACTACGGTGAGGTACGCTAAAGAAAAAAAACATCAACATGGAGCCTGCTCACTGGAATGAATTAAAATCCACAATTAAAGACTATGTGGAGATTGTGGCAGAACCATACTTCGCCCTTAGACGCCTTGGGGTTGCCATCAAGACTCCTCTTGGTGCTGGAGGGCTGGTCCGCCCATCTCTCGTCCCTGGGGTTGGTGGAGCTGCAGCAGGAGAAGGCAAAGTGGGAAAGCCAGACAGCTCTAGCTGTCATGGCCTCCTAAGCCAGATATCCCATTTTTCCACCCCAGCTCCAGCCTCTCCTTCATCTTCAATGCCCTTCACAGCTCAGGTCACATCTCCAGCACCCGCCACAGCTCCAGTCACCTCTCCAGCACCCGCCACAGCTCTAGTCATGTCTCTAGCACCCGTCACAGCTCCAGTCACGTCTCCAGTGCTCGCCACAGCTCCAGTCACGTCACCAGCACCACATCCAGCAGCTGCTGCCAGCCCGTCTTCAGCCACCGCTGCCTCCTCGCCTCTAGCCACTGTCCTCATGGTCATGGGGTTCCAGGTGGCCAGGCTGGCACCTGGCCGACAGGCGGCATGGCTGGTGGCATGGCCCGCCCCAGTAAGTGGGTTCTCTGCCACAGTAAGTGGGTTCTCCCCCCAGTAAGTTGGTTCTCCGGCCCACTAAGTGGGCTTTCGTCACCTCCGTGTGACTCCTCATCCCCTCCTAGTACTCCCAGTGTGCTGCCTGGACTTTGGACTTTTGTATCTCTGTCATCTTCATTAAATTCATCATTCATTCTCTACAACCTGGGTCTGCTGCGTCTGCCTCACCACCTCTAACCGCAATTCGTGACAGACATTTTGGAGGGAAAATGACAAGCAGTGCTCAATTTGGACATTTAGGGGTGTAGCCTCTTAGGGGTGTATTCACTTTTGTTGCCGGTGGTTTAGACATTAATGACTGTATATAAGTTATTTTGAGGGAAGAATAAATTTACACTGTTATATAAGCTCCTGCACACAGGCTACTTTTCATTGTGTCAAAGTGTCATTTTGTCAGTGTTGTCCCATGAAAATATATACTTAAATATATGCAGAAATGTGAGGGGTGTACTCACTTTTGTGGTACACTGTGTGTGTATATTTTATATACTGTATATATAGTACACCTATGTCGTGATATAAGTCTTAAATGTTATTCATAATTGTCTTAAAATTATCTTTGAACATCTTAAATTTCAGTCGGTGAAACCTGCAGAACCTGTCTTAGTAGTTGCACCTCTTTCTTAATTTTTTTGTTTTTTGCCTCCTCAACAAAAGATGAGAAAAAATAATATTTCTGTTTCCTCCCTTTCAAATTTCATAAAATTTGAGCATGTGTTGTTTTTTTAGCTACACCATCCGAGTTTGGCAAAGTGTGTGATGCCTACACATTTCAGTGTGCCAACGAAGTGTGTGTGAGCCTGGAGTGGAAATGTGATGGCATGGACGACTGTGGGGATTATTCTGATGAAGCCAACTGTGGTGAGGAAATCACTGCACTGCAGATCACTATCGATCCAGGCAGATCCAGATTAAAAGTAATCGCCCGTCCCAAACCAGCACCTACACTAACTCTCAACGTTCCAGCTCACACTCCTGAGGTGCCAGGCTGCTCCAGATACTTCCAGTTTGAATGCGGAAATGGGCGCTGCATCCCTACCTGGTGGAAATGTGATGGAGAGAATGACTGTGGTGATTGGTCAGATGAGGCACAATGTACAGGTACAACCAGCTGCAGAAGAGGGTAAAACTTGAATACCTATGAATTTTCCTTTGCTTATTCACTGATTTACTTTGATTTCTCACCATCAGGGGGCGTTACTCCCCATGCTGTCACATTTGGTCCCGTCACATGTGCGCCCAACCGTTTTCAGTGTGGCTCCGGAGCCTGCATCATCAACACCTGGGTCTGCGATGGCTACGCCGACTGTCCTGATGGCACTGATGAGCTTGGATGTCCCACAGGTTGGAGTCCTCTGCTTCAGTTCAGGACGTCTTTTGGATCAGAACGGGACCACCAAAGGACACTAACTGGAACTCGGAAAGCTGGAATAGTCATGAGAAAAAAAATTTAAGATATTTAATCTAATACACGTTTTTAATCATAACTCCTTTACCCTAAAATCTAATATAATTTCCAGCCATTATTATAAAATTCAAACATTAGAAAACCTCCTATGTGATTTAAAAAGGTGTACACAAAAACTTTTAATGCTAAATATTTCTCAAAGTTATAAATATGTTAAAATATTTTAAGTTGTAGTTTGTAACTTTCATTAAAAAATATGTTTTTTACATATTTGTTCGAACTGTCACCAGGGTTTCCCCCAGAAAACTTGCTAAGTCCGGTGGTCAGGTAACCAAGGCGGCCCAGCAGCGGCCCACTCTGATTATGTATTAAAAGATGTTAACAGGAAATGTAAAAATATTACTGGGTTATTATAAATGTTGTGGGAAGACATTGTCAGTGAGATGCTATTTAAATCCACAACCATAGAGTCTTAGAAACAACAAATAAACAAAAAAAACAATTAAAATAAATATCAACTACTTGCACCTCTGATACGTCCAAATTAAGCCAGCAGCTACTTAAAGCCATCAGGCCTTCAGAACTCCATAAATGCTAACATTTTAACACAGACCACAGATATAGAAATTTAACATTTGTTCATTCAGAATAGCAGTGCTGTTAAAGAGCTGGCAAGTTTACTTTGTAAAAGTTCAAAGAACAATCTTTTTAGATTGTTTTGTTACCATAGCTGCAGTCTGATGCTGTGAGTTTAATCTTTGAGTTTGAGCTCTGTTTGTTCACAAACATATCTCAGTCAGCTACAATTATCACTGATTTCTTTTTAGGTTGGCCAATGAAACCACCTTCCCTCCCCCACATTTCTCTAAATCCATGGTGAAACGCTGTTAGTAGTGCTGATGTTCTTAGCAGCAGGAGGGCCCATACATCCAATTCTGCTCAAGGCTTCATACAAAGTTAGATTGGCCCTACATGATCAGTTAAATTCACTGCACTGCACATGTTTCTGCTGTATATAGAAAGACAAATGAGAGATTTAATCCATGTGGCTTTAGCAGCTCTTCCAGTATTTAATAAGTGTCACACTATATCTCACCAGTATTCTGTAATCTGATTTGGACAGTAAAAGAAATGAAAAGAAACTTGCTGGAGAAACCATTAGGTTCTGCAGGTGCTTTGTAAAGGTTTAAACTTTCTGTTAAAGCACAGTAAAGGTACGAATGTAGGACAGATGGTTGATGTTAGAAAAAAGTTAGCTTATTCTAAAAAGTAAACTTCTGCTTAAACTCTGACTTCTCAGTTCCTGAACAACAAATAATCTGTCCCCATTTCGCTTTTCTTTTTTGTCTTGAAAGCACAGGAGAAGACAACCAAACAGGGAGCAAAAAAAAAGAAAGTGTTTTTTTTGTGTTAGAGACACATTTATGTCAAAGAAGCTTCATAGATTGCTAGTGTGTTGCCAAGCGACTGGGGCCGCCGTATTATGTGGTTCAGTCCTGGTTGTGCTCCCTTTGAATACAAACATGTAATCTGAAACATTCACTGCTTCTTATTCCTCTGACAGCAGCTAATAGCTCCATGGCCCCGGCCCCTCCTTTATCCCCTGGACGCTGCACTCAGCATCAGTTCCAGTGTCACCGCCCCCCCCACTGCATCCAGGAGTGGCTGCGCTGTGACGGACACCCACACTGTGAGGACAGCTCCGACGAAGCCAACTGCCGTAAGTCTCTGTAAACCACATGCAGGCACTGAAATACTTCTATAGACATTTTACTGTTTGTCACAGGGTTGCTATGCATTCTGAGACATTCAGGACTTTTCTTTGACCACTTTCCAGATCTGAAAAAGTAGAAAAGAAAGAAAACTGAATGTTTGATTTTTTTTGCCAGCTTCAGTTGGTTGAAGGACAAAAATCAAATTGGCAACAACAGAACAAAGTATAGCAATGACACATCAATGTCTATGAAATAATCAGGTATAATAAGAGAGATCCGTAACATACAGTACATTTGAATGAATCCAGAAATGCTACCTTTGCCACACTCTGTTCACAGTTAAGAAAAATGTAAATTAAAACATTTCAGATGGGTACTGTCTGTTAATTTAGCAATAGTCAGCCCCGCCCACTCCTCACAACTCCTCTGAGCTGACTACTGACCAGTTCTCTGTCTAACAGGTCCGGAATATCTCTAAGACCTGGGTCTTACCCTACAGGAGGTCTATGAGAGATAATCTGTTTAAACCGGTGGCGAGAGAGACTCGTCTAGCTCTAACTACCTTCGATCCAGAAGTTACGACCCTCTACAGTTAAGGAACAGTCAACTGAGTAGCCCTCACAGCTGCGTAGTCCCAATAACCACTTCTGTTAACGGTAGCCCTCTCTCTTAAATAACCTGCACTTGGAAACGGCTAGATTAGATTTAGTGACTTAGATTCAAGTCCCAGGGTCGTTATTTTTACTCTCACTAAAGGAAAGTCCGAAGCCACCACATTACTGGAATCATGTACACTGATTTTACTTTATTTGGAGAAACTAAAATAATCAATGACTCAATTAATTTCAATGTCCACCAACCTCTATAAAATTTTACAAAGATATATTTATTAAGCAAGCTTTAGCAGGGTTAAGTGACATACAGATTAATTATTAAAGATTACAATACTAAAACAAAATAATAAAATCAACATAACCCAAACATATTATCCTAACTTCCTTCCCTGACCTGTGTCACTAATAAACTGAGAGAGGCTTTTGGGGAGCAGTTCGACTCATACCCAGATGGCAGTTGATCTTGGCAACAGAAGTCTTTAATTCCTTGGTTCAGAATCTTTATCTTTGTGTAGAAAAATCCTCTTTAGAATGGAAGCAAAGCAGAATTGGTCCTTGTCCTTCGAACATCCAATTCTTCATCCCTCCAGGGATCTTTGTCTTTTCTCCAAGTCTGTTACGGTTGGTTTGAGATCGTTGGGTTGAGGCAGAGTCGGCGGTAGAATCAGGAGCCAGGGCTGGGGGCTGATGGATCTTGTCCCTTCTTGGCGGTGCGAAGTCTCAACTTCCCCGTAGCTCCAGGGTGCGGTCCTCTGCTGATGTTTCCTCTGCGTCCTCAAGTTGATTCGTCTCCGGCGCCACGGACTAAGAGCGCTCCCTTCCTCTTTCTGCCGTCTTTTATACTATCTCAGCCCATGGTTGTGTATGGGGGGAGATGGCTGGCGTACGTGACTTTTCGCATGTTCGATGAGTCGGTGGAAAGTCCCAACCTCTCCCAACCGTCAGCCCGTACATGACTCACAGCGCTAACCTCATGTGAACTTCCCCTTCTCTGCAAGGCCATCTGCTTCCTTGCAAGTCCCTTGAGTCTCTGCTTCTGCTCAGCTCGCCCGACACAGCCTGAGATCCATCTGTTTTCTGTTAATTCATTCTAATTCAGTTTAACACAATCATCTTATCCTTTACATTCATCATAACTTTGAGTCAACACATTTAAATCAGCACATCCCTATAATCCATTATTACTTATCAAACATGGCTGTAAATCTCATACATAATTATCAACCATAATCATCCTGTTTTTCTCAGCCTTACAGATTAAAATACAAGAATATATGTCAGAAAATCATTCAGTGTTTAAATGTGCACATATATATATTCATTTATGATTATACTTAAATCAACTCATAGATTACTCATTTCCCTCAGGCCTTTATGCTCTGTTTTCTGTGTGTACCTGGAAAGATCTCACAACCCTATGCCAGTTCTCACGACAGTACTTTGTCCAGGAAAAAGAGGACAGGTACTCTAGCACCACCTGCTGTTTACCTGAATACACTTTTGATTTTATAGTCAGTTGATATTCTTTAGCCGTGTCCGAATTCAGAGGCAGCATCCTTCAAAGGTCGGATTTGTAGGTCAGTTACATCATGGTGAGGCGACAAGGCCTGTTCGAATTCGAAGACTCCTCCAAATGTGGCCAACATATGCGTCCTCCCCCAGATTTGAAGGATGGGTCTAGTGCTGGCAAACCAGGCGTTCAGGCAATGGCAGTGAAGAGCGGCAAATTATTTTACTATATTACACTTTAAGTGACTCAATATGATTTTCTACATAGTTTTTAGGCAAGAATGTAGCGTTGTAAGTCTCAGATATCTGCTCGGTTCATCAGTACATTGCCTAATCACAATATTACTCCAACATTTTTGGAGATGTCTGCTCCCACTGCATTAAACACTGATATTATGCAGTCAGATCATATCTGGTTGTAAAATATTTGGTTAACTAAGGTATTACTGAACAAATTGGTTTGACTCATTATAGTTAAGTCTTCAAACATAGTAGCTTTATTTAAGTCCTAGTTGGAGAGTATTACATTTGTAAATCAATAATTTGCTTATATTTATTCCTTGTAGAACTGTGCAGTACATTGAACATGTTAGAAACAAAATATATATATATATTTTTTTAGAGGTGTGCCAATCAATCGTCCACCGATCATAATCGGCTGATTTCCGTGAAAAAGTGTAGGATCGGTGATAGCCAATCACTCTCTCTTGTTGCCGATCACCAAAATCGATCACATTTATCTCACTTCGCAGCCTGTGTGTGCAGCTGATCTCCTCTTTCCTTCACACTGCGCAAGCATGCGGCATCAAATCCTGTCGTGTGGAACTATAATTGTGACCAAGACCAAGCAGGAGTGCTGACGCACATCTTCAACCTGTCCCTGGCCCGCGCTGTGGTACCAATCCCCAAGAATCCCAACCCAACCAGACTCAATGACTACCGCCCGGTAGCCCTTACCCCCAAGTGCTTACCAAGTGCTTGGAGCGGCTGGTCCTAGCACACCTCAGATTCTGTCTCCCCCCCACACTAGACCCCCACCAATTTGCATACAGGCAGAACAGGAGCACAGAGGATGCAGTCTCTATAGCGCTGCACTCTCTCCTTTCTCACCTGGACAGTAAGAACACTTACGCCAGACTGCTGTTTTTAGATTTAGATTTTAGTTCAGCATTCAACACTGTCATCCCATCACAACTCATTACCAAACTCACAGACCTCGGCATCAGTCCACTCGTGTAACTGGTTGCTCGACTTCCTGACCAGTCGACCTCAACATGTCCGGCTGAACAACCACTTCTCATCCACCATCATCATAAACACCGGAGTGCCACAAGGCTGTGTGATGAGTCCCTTCCTCTACTCCCTCTTCACCTACGACTGCAGACCTGTCCATGGCTCTAACGCCATCATCAAGTTCGCAGACGACACCACGGTGATCGGCCTCATCAGAGATAATGACGAGGCCGCTTACAGGGAGGAGGTAGACTGTCTGGCTGAGTGGTGCGACAAAAACAACCTGCAGCTGAACACCGAGAAGACCAAGGAGCTTATCGTGGACTTCAGGAGGAACGCTGACCCACATCCACCCATCCACATTAAGGGGACAGTGGTGGAGCGTGTGGACACCTTTAAGTTTCTGAGAGTCCACATCTCCGAGGACCTGACTTGGACGACCAGCTGCTCCAAACTCATTAAGAAGGCGCATCAGCGCCTCTTCTTCATGAGGACCCTGAGGAAGAACCACCTGTCCTCAGAGATCCTCACGAACTTCTACCGCTGCACCATTGAGAGCATCCTCACCAACTGTATTACAGCTTGGTACGGGAACTGCTCTGTCTCCGACCGGTAGGCGCTGCAGAGGGTGGTGAAAACTGCCCAGTATATCGCCGGGGCACCGCTCCCTGCCATCAAGGACATCTACAGGAAGCGGTGTTTGAAAAGGGCCGGGAAAATCACAAAGGACTCCACTCACCCAGCACACACACTCTTTTCCCTCCTGCCCTCTGGGAGGCGTTACAGAAGCCTACGGACCAGAACCACCAGGCACCAGAACAGCTTCTTTCCTACAGCTGTCACACTTTTGAACGCCTCCTGACATAAAACATAAACTATAAGGACGGTACTCCCCTATCCTCTCATACAACAATAACACATGGACTATCCTCACACACACACACGTCACGGACTGTTTTCTTCACACACACATACAACCTGTAAATTTTATCTGCCGTTATTTATCTATAATCCATTCCCTAACATTCTTGTGTATAATCTGTATAATCTGTGCATATAGCTCCCATATTTATATTTATACACAATATCTATATCTCTTGCTATAACCCCTTATAGTCCATACATACATAGTCTTGTACATCTATAAATAAATATTTCTATCTCGTAGAGCACTTCTGGATAGATGCAAACTACATCTCGTTGCTTGTACTTGTGACAGTGCAATGACAATAAAGTTGAATTCTATTCTATTCTATTCTATTCTATAACACTCTGAGAGTGAATGGAGACGTTTGCGTGTTGTGGCAGAAAATTACCTTGGGGTGAAGCACGTCAAAATGCATCAACACAACGAATCTAATATGGCATTTTAAAAACAAGCACTTTACGGAGTTTGGCTACATCAAGGCTCACTTCAGGAAAAAAAGGACATCCAGAGTGGCCAGATAGCAGGTAAATCTGCGCACAACTACCAACTCTCACCCGAATTAGCATCACGGTCAGAAAGCTAAACAAATAATCCGATAAATAATTCAAGTCTTTGAGCTGGCGGTGTAAGATCCTAGGTTCTGCTCATGCTCTTGGACCGCCGCTATGCGCTACTGGTAGTAATATTTCACAGACGTAGCAATGCTCAACCTCCACCAGACAGTGAGCTTTCACACCGAACATCTGCTTAAAGCTACAGCATGTAACTTAAAAAAAAAAAAAGATTTTAGATATGTATTAAAATATGTCTAAATTAAGTGAATATATCGCCAGATAATTTTTCCATTTTGCCAGATAACATACTATCATTTATACCTAAACCGAAAAATTAACAGGCAATTACTAACCAAAGAACGCATTTTAAATAACAAATTAAACAAAAACTGTAATTATAAATAAAGTAGAAAATAAGCAAAAAATAAAAATAAACTAAATAATCTAAATTCTAAGATTTAACTGAAAATGGAGAAATAGCTCCTACACTCCAGCCCCTAATTGTGCATTAAATCACAATTACATCTCTAACTAAAGGAGGTATTCTAACAGCCTCAATAATATCCTATATTAATGCAAAGACATTAAGTAATTCTATTTGTTCTTCATTTTCATGATGATGAACCTGCAAGAGAATAGAAGGAATAGGAATGTCTTTAGTCTGCAGATGCCTCCAGGAGCAGACAGAGCTTTGTCACTGGCCTCTCCATCACACTGGTTTTGGTCTGAAGTTGCACTGAACGAACCAGGCCTCCTGCATCAGCTTTGACTGCTAGGACTTTCCCCATCTGCCAACATCCTCTGGGTGCAGTAGCATCTGCAATCAGGACAATGTCTCCAGGAGAGATGTTTCTTTTCCATCTCATCCACTTTTGTCTTTCCTGCATTAAGGGCAGATACTCTGAAATCCATCTTTTCCAAAATAGTTCAGCCATATTCTGTACTTTCTTCCATCTGCGCCTGAGGTACAGGTCTTGTTTCTGAAACAGTCCAGATGGCAGAACATGTTTGCTCTTTAACATCAGGATGTGATTTTGTGTGAGGGCTTCTAAATCATTTGGTGATGGGTCTGTCTTTCAAAATGGCTTCAGCCTCACAGAAAACAGTTTTGAACGTTTCATCATCCACAACCTGCTGTTTTAAAACTGAGGTGAGTACGCTCCTGACTGAACGAATCAAGCACTCCCAGATGACACCTTGATGTGAAGCTGCAGGTATATTGAAATGCCAGTTTATGCCATCCTGGACTAGAGCCTTTTGGATTTTTTTCTGGTTTAAGGCAGCCAGACTTTCTTTTAGCTTTCTATTGGCTCCCACAAAATTTGTGCCATTATCTGATCTGATGGAAGAGACTGGACCACACCTGCAGATGAATCTTCTGATTGCATTAATACAAGAAGTGGCATCCTGAACACGAATCACTTTCAAATGAACAGCACAATCAACTCCAACATCTGTGAATGGAGGTTGTCTGGTGGTACCTTTTCCTCAGCCATTTTTGTTCCAGAAGTTTTCCTCCATTTCTTCTGCAGTTAACACAGTCAGACAAGATCTTTCTGGCAGCAGAGTTTGCACTGATTATCCAGCATCTTTGACGCAGTCTGGACAACATGTGGTTTCTTCCTGCTGGACCAAGCAGATGGTAAATGCAACACAGAATTAATGTTGTCACATGCATGACTTTACACAGGACAACTGGATGTCCAGCCCCAGATGGCACAGCAGCTCCTCCAAGATGTCCACCCACTCTAAGGACTCTATTATCAACCACTGGACCAAGTCCGAACAGCTGACCGTCTTCTGAGATGGCCCCATCAGCTCTGAGTGAGCTGATCTCTGGTCCAAACCTGTGATGTTGTTCAAATTGAATAGCTTGAACAGCTTTAGACGGGCATCCTCTTCTTCCTCCAAATGCTCCTGCAAGCTGTTCTGGTCATCTTCTGCTTGACCCAACATTGTAGAGACCGGAAGTTTCTGGAGAATCTCCCCAGCCAGCAACTGCTGTCCATCTTGGAGCTGGGAGGAAAAGCTGGCAGCATCTTTTCCCAGGTTGATGTTCTTGCCCTCTGTTTCATTGCAGATGTATTTTAGGACGGTGATCCGGTTCTTGGCAAACTTTCGTTTCAGGCTCTGAAGACGTTGTTCTGCAATACAACGGTTAATAGGCGAGATGGAATTTTCAGATTTGAAAGGCAAATCAATACAATAATATCCATTTTTTAAATTGTGCTTAATTGTTCATGATATTTATAAACTTGACATCTTCTCTGGACATTTCAATCTGCTCTTGGGATGTTTTTTCAATGAAATCGTGATTGTATTGTTCAATCAACATTGTTTCCAGATGTTTAACCGAAATCCTGTTTACAGTGAAAGAATGGCAGTCTGTTTTGTTCCTTTCACTCCTGAATGGACCATTGATGACCCATCCAACTCGGGTCCAAACTGCATATGGGCATTGCTCCTGACTGTTGATCACCTCCCATGGCTCCATTACTTTAGGTGAATCTGTGCCAATGAGCAGATCTACATGATCATATATGTTGTGGAGCTTGATGCTTTGCAGGTATGGCCAATGTCCTTCTGTCCTTATGGTCAATGTCCTTCTGTTGTGGAACATTTCGCTTTGAAACAGGCATTAGTTTCTGTCATGACATCTGGAAGGTCAATGAAATAATTTTTATCAAGTGCTGCTACTTGAAGTCCAGAGATTGTTTGTACTCACAACATCTTTATGTCCCATTGTTTGCAGCTGGATACTTGTTCTTTTACCTTTCAGTGTCAGCTTCCGGGCCAAATGTTCAGTACAGAACGTTCCTGTGCTTCCCGGGTCCAAAAATTCATACGTCTGCACAGTGGTGTTGGTTTTTGGACTCCTGACTTGAACTGCAACAATAGAAAGGTTTGAGTTATCTTCATCACAGACCCTGACATGACCATAGATCTGAGTCATTGTGGAGGTGGTACTCAGAGGATTCTGTGGATGTCTGGAGAAAACTCTTGTACTCTCCTTGTCAATGTGCAGGACACTGGGATGCTGCTGGTGACAAGCAGAACAGACCAAGCGACCTCTGCATTCTCTGCTTATGTGTCCAAGCTTTAAGCAGCCAAAACACATTCCTCTTTCCTTAATAAAGTTTACTTTATCTTTATGTCGCTTGTCTTTTAACTTAAAGCGTTTGTCAACTGTATGATTATTTAGGAGACAATACAAACAGCTGTGGCTTTTTGAGGACTTTTATCTCCAGATGGACATTCAAGAACATTTGTAGCAAAGCTACTCCCCCTTTTCTTCTGTTTGGTAAAGCTGCTATTGGAGTTGAGCTGTTGAAGGTCCATGGTGTTACCAAACAGTGGATCAGATGCAACTTTAATTTGTTTTTCAATAAAAACAAGATCGGTGAATAATGCCCTCTGACCCCTGTTTTCCTGAAGGTCACAGGCCACATTTCTCTAGCTCTCTCTTATTTTAGGATTATGCTACTCATTATTGACGGCAAGTCCAGTTCTTTCATATGAGTGATGTATTCTGTTAAATTTGAACATCCCTTAAAACAGAGAAAATGCTTGCAGTGATTTAATGTCCTCATTTTTAATAGCTGGGCAGTTGCTAATTTAATCCATATAGGCCTGTGCAATTTTATATTCATTTCCAAAATTTTCAGAAAGAAGACCTTTAGCTTTAAGGTAGCCCAGTTCTGATGGTAAATGCTGGCAACTAAGCACAAGGTCTCTAGACTGCCCCCTAGTGTATTGTTCTAAAAAGTCCAAACAGTCACTTAAATTGGACGTTTTGGCCTCCACGCCGTTCTCAAATGCTCTTATAAATGATCTATATTGAAGAGTATCGCAATCGAAAACAGGGATGTTTCTTGGTGGCAAGACAGCGCTTTGGTTTTGTTGAACCAACATGGCAGTGATGTCATTTTGCCGCTGCATGATGTCAATAATACTGGTTTGTTGATCCATTTGTTGATCTGGTTACTGTTGCATACTTGTGTTCGGATTTTGAACAGTTAATTGAGCACAGATACATTGTGGCTTATCAACGCTTTGGCCGAACAATTGGTTTCTCAGAGCTGGCAGAGGACATTTTAACATCATCCATATTTTTCTCTGGAACAAACACATCGGCACAGGGATCAAGTTTTAGTACTGAATTGGTATTGCGCTTTTCAATACAGTATACGAGTTCATGCCATCATAACATTTTGAGCCACACTGTGAATTTATTTCCAACACACGAAGTTTTGCTTTAGCAGCCGCTAACTCCGTCTCAAGTTCAAATTGCTCTTTTTCTTGTTTTAGCTTTTCCTCCAGCGCTTCTAGCTGATGTTTCTTTTTGAGTCCATTAGCCCCGCTTCATCAGCGCCGCTTTCTCGGCCTCTGCTTTAATGCGAGCCAATGAAGTGGAGGAGACACGGGACACCTGAGTGCCTGATTTTGACTTTACAGAGCGCACGTTGGAAGTGCTGTCTTCAGGATTTATTACGTCAACATCATTTTTGACTTGGTCATAATCATCTGCATTTGGTTGCACAAAGGACTTACCCAGTTCACATAACCAGCCCCTGACAAGCTCAGTAAACTCGTGGTAAGTTCTTATTTTATTTTGAAAATGTTCATTTTGTTTCATGAGCTCATCAGAGGGGAGTGGCAAACTTGCCAAGTTTTTATGAGATACCTCTGCATCCTGAGAACACTGAATAAATGTAGCAAGAAGAGAATTCACTGAGTCAACTTTATAATTTGACTCCATCAAAACATTTAAATCTTCCATTATTCGTCTTACTTTCTTCAATTTAGCATTTCTTTTATCTTGGCACATTTTTATATAGGACATCAAGGCTTTCTCAATCAGTTTAATACTTCGACTGGAAGAAACCTCTAAATCACTCTTGGCCAATTATGCTTTCATTACATCAGACATTTTAGCAAAACACTTTGAACTGCTTGTAGCTTTCTTGTTGCTGTCTTTTACTTCCTTTTTCTTTTAAACCCACTGGCTGTGCGTAAAGGTGCAGCGCTTTAACCCAGTCTTTTATTCATCTTCATTTGACGAACTTGTACTGTAACGTTGATCGCTATCATCAAACTCCTCTCGTTTGGCCGTTTTCCTTTACAACAATAGCAATCGTTGTACATTCAGCTGTCGTTGAAGAAAGACGTGAGCGTTTGTAGCTTGTAGGTGAGGCACTTTCATGGTGTGGCGGTGCGGTGAGAGGTTGGAGAAGGAGTTAGCAATGGTGGTTATCCACTCTAACCCATAACATCAGGACGCACTTGAAGTATTCCACACTTTCACTTTATTTCACTTCGTCCATGTAAAGCCAGATCTCCACTGTACTAAACATTATAGACTCATACACGAGAAAAGTAATGATGGTTTACCACTCTGCACCTCATCATCACCAATGATCTCCTCCGTGGAAGACGAGTTCTCACTCTGTACAATAGTACAACAAAGGAAAAAGGGAATAGGCGCCCCCTTGTGGTGATACCTATTCATCTCTGGGAACCAAGCAGTATAATGACTGTTACAATGCCTTGTGGGCCCGGCCGTTTCCGCTATCGGCGTCTAAAGAACAAAGGAGATGGTTCCTCCAAACTTTTCGCAGCCATCCGCACATCAACAGACTTGAGATCGTCGATTTAAACTCCAAGGTCGGCTTTTTTACTTTGTTGTCGTTGATTCAAAAAGCCAAGAGTCAGGCTTTTTACTTGATGTCGTTCCAAAAATGCCAAGGTCCAGGTTTTTTACTAGTTGTCGTTCTTTCAAAAATCCAAGGTCTGGTTTTTTACTTGATGTAGTGACTATTTGTCCAAAACTCAAATTAAAAAATCAAAAAACTTAAGACTTAAAGGTGATCAAAGCAAAAGGTGAATTTAATTCAAATAGTCACCTGATGCACCGTGGGTTCTGGCTTACGCAGTCCAAAAAGATAAAAAAAAAGTCAAAATGCAGTTAGAGGGTTGTTTTGTCAATGTCAATGTCAAATTTATTAATATAGCACTTTAAAAACAGGCATAAAACTGCACCAAAGTGCTGTACAAGAATGACAATAACACAAATGAATAAAAACAGAGTATCAAAACACTAGTTCAATTAAATGCCAAGGAATAAAAATGAGTTTTAAGAAGCGATTTAAAATGATCCAGGCTGTGGGCAGATCTAATTTGGAAAGGTAGATTGTTCCATAGAAGAGGACCAACAACAGAAAAAGCCCGATCTCCTTTCCTCTTAAGTTGGGTTTTATTCTGTATTCAGGGAAACAAGTCACAGGCTTCACAGGATTCTGCTGCTTCTCCTGCTCTGATTCCTGTACCTGTTCTCTGACTGATTAACTGACAGACTGACGACTGATGACTGATTGGATAGACTGGCTGACTGGTAAAAAACCATCTGACCACCCACGTGCATAATGAGCTACTTAAAATCTATATATTTATACTGTGAAACAAACTGAAATTAATTAACTAATTAAGTGAATTACTAACCAAAGAACATATTTTAAATAACAAATTAAACAAAAATTCTAATTATAAATCAACTAGAAAATGAGCAAAAAATAAAAATAAACTAAATAATCTAAATTCTAAGATTTAACTGAAAATGGAAAAATTGCTCCTACACTTAGGCTCAGTTTTTTTTCTTCGCCACTCTGTGCTTCACGCTGTCACGGTTGCTAGGCAACATGTGTTACACTGAGGTGCAGGCTAGACCTGTCCAAATTCACAGCTTTTTCTTTCTGTCGTCTTTTATTCACGGCCTCAACGGAGCCGTCCTATGTAAACTGGGTGCTTCGAAGGATGCAGGCTACCAACTTCAATAACTCGCTGGACTCGACTACACCAAGACGGATGATGACCCAAATGATGAAGACTTCGCTCCACTAAAGAACCAGTCCACAAAAAGGCCATTAAAAAGAATGAAAACAGACCAAGAGGAATCATCCTTCAGTTCTCTTCCCGAACGTATAGGGATAGCATATAGAAAGCGGTGAAAAACAACATCTTTTTGAAGGCACTTCGGCCAGTGATCGAGGCAATGAGAAAAGATGGACCATTGCTTACAATGTTCATGCCCGAGCCAATGTGAGCGGTAAAGAGGTTGGCCACCATGGGTAACTGATATGGGCAGGAGAGACTAGGCAGTCGGCGCTGCTCCTCTACTAACATCTAGAAGAAGATGAGGATTTCTTGTGCTCTGGAATCTGACACTTTAAATCCACATTCTATTTAGGGAATTTTGTTCATGAAAACTATAGGTATATGTTCATACTCATTTGGCAGCTCAGTTAAATTTAAGAATGCTGCAGTTTACTTGCTCTATTAAAATGTTCTTAATATATATTTTTTCTGTTTTATCTGTAAATAGGTGCATAGTTTGAAAGCAGCAAACAGACCAAAAGTTTGGACACAACTGTGTGTCCAAACTTTTGGTCTGTACTCAATACGGACCAAAAGTTTGGACACACTTTCTCATTGAATTCAATGAGAAGGTGTGTCCAAACTTTTGGTCTGAACTGAGTACAGACCAAAAGTTTGGACACATAGTTGTGTCCAAACTTTTGTCTGTACTGTACATGCACAAAACTTGCATACGTTTTTCATAAATCTGTCTTTATCTATAGGTTCGTTGCATGCTAGGTTAAAAAATGCCACAAAATTAAAAGATTTATTTCCTTTTTCCAAGCAAGTATATACAGACCTTTTTTTCTTACAAGAATCACATTGGAATAGTGATAACTATTGAAGTCGCTCAAGGTGAATATTTGTTCCTCAAATGTTCACACTGTTATAAAACTTTGCACAAAGAATTTAGGAATTTGATTCTGAAAGGTGTGAAATTTTGAAATGAAAAACATGAAGGAACTCTATTTTCAGTATAACAGTTTTATAACAGTGTTTTTTTGTCTTCATCCTTGTTATGCTCAGCTGTAAAAACGCTGAGTTTCATATTGTCTGCCAGCTCTGATTTTATTTAGCTGGAGATTCCTCATACCATAATAACTCATCTTACTTCTTCACTCATCTTGATATTTAAAGATGCATGTTTTTTATATTATTATTTTTGTCTTCAGCATCCCTTTAACACCACACCTGAGACGTGATTTTGCCCACAAATCCCTTCAGTTATGAAACATGTTGTGTTTGTGAGTGAGAATGGGTGAATGTGACTCTTGTGTAAAGAGCGTTGAGTGGTCCAAATGATTGGAAAAGCGCTATATAAGTTCAGTCCATATACCATTTACTATTTGTTTTGAGTCATCAGAAGCAGGTAGGGTACTAACAAGAGTCTAATGTAGGAGCTGTGTTTGTGTTTAGCCACACGGCAGTCTCTGCTCTGCACCAACGGGACTCGCTGTTCTGATGGTGAGCTTTGCGTGTTGGATAGCGAGCACTGTGACGGCTACCTGGACTGTTCGGACCACAGCGATGAAGAAAACTGCACCAGTAGGTTTTTGATTTTTTTATCCTGCAAGGTTATTATTGTTTCCCGGAACTAACAAAATAACAAAAACTGAAATAGAGAAAACTGTTTTGTTAGCTGACATGAATAAAATTGGTAATTAATGGGGAAAAATTATAACCAGCTGGAACTATATTGTGCATTAATAAACCTAACTAAAACATGCTGAAGTTATGTATAATATCCTTCGTTTTTGTGTTCATAAATCTATTAGCTTTTTGAACTGATGTCAAATAAATCTTTTATTTGACATTTTATTCCAGACACAAGCAGGTTGTCAGAGTACGCCATACTCCTACTGGGAGGAGTCAGTCCGTAAAATAACAGCAAATGTTGGGAGAAAACACCAGAGTCACTCGTTGTTCAATAAGAATTAAATACAGTTTTTGAAAATGGTTTCTTCTGTTTAGTATTCTGATTGATGTGTACATGATAACAATGCAATGCTTCACCTTTTTGAGTTCTGCACCTAAAAATTAGCCAAGTGTGAAAAACTAATTAAAAACAATTATTTCACTAATAAAAACTAGCCAACACATTCTAAGTACTAATTACAACTAACTGGATTAGACAAATAAAAAGTCACAACAAAATAAAAGTAAGATATAATAAAAAACCCAAAACTATCATAACCTGGCTATGCTGGAGAATTTGGTCGGAATAGGGTGATTCTAGGTGCCTTAAATAGTCTGGTGCTGCTTCCTGCTGATTGCATTTGTGGATTACACAGTTCCAATTTCTTCCCTTGATCTCCCAGTGGACACACTTGCCTACAAAGTCCAGAACCTCCAGTGGACCCCAGACTTCTCTGGCACCATCACTCTGATCTGGTCCCGTCCCAAGAACCTCCCCTCGAACTCCTGCTACTTCCTTGTACACTACAGGTGAGCTTGGTGGACCGTTACCATCTGACGTCTGTGCTGCTCAGCTTAGCCCCAATCAGATGTTTGCTTTTGTGTTCAGGCTGGTGGGAACGCAGGAGTGGACCAATATGGACACCCACAGCAACAAAACCAGCTACAAACTGACTGTGCTGAAACCAGACACCACCTACCAGGTGAAAGTTCTCACTCAGTGCCTAAACAAGCTGCACAAGACCAATGAGGCCATCACCATCAGGACGCCCGAGGGATGTGAGTGTCTCATGACCTGCCTTCATTTTAAGTCAAGTCAAAGTTTATTTTTATAGCATATTTACAGGAGCCTCAGCTGACCAAAGTGCTTCACAAACAGTGAAGTTAGTAACGCGTTAATCAAACCACTTTTTTCAGTAACAAGTAATCCAATGCATCACTATTTCAAATCCAGTAATCAGATTAAAGTTACTTATCCAAATCACTGTGCATTACTATTTTCTTTTGTAATTGGGCCCTTGTAGCGAAGCGCTGCAAAGGCCTATTGTATTGTCTTCTTATTATTTTTCTGCAAAAAGATACAGCTTTTTTGAGGCTTTAACATACTCAAAAACTCACCAACTTCACTCAAAATTGTCCCCCCACTAAAATGTTTTAATTCTAGTGGAATCGCAAGTGGGGGTGGAAAAACTGCTCTACATCGCACCCTAACCCTAAGAATTAGGGCGACCACCCAAAAAGTGTACATTTGGGAGCAAAAAATGCCCTTTTTTGAAAATTCCTGGAGGGCTAACCATAGGTCATGGGGTCACGGGGCATGGCTCTAAAAATAGGGTGATCCCTCGTCACCCTAATGACCCAACCTAGCGATTTTTAAGACCCCCGGTCTTCCCGTGAGAGACCCCCAAAGGGGTCAAAGTTCACTGAAAAATCGCTTTTAGGCGCTCCCAAATGGCAACATTTGCTGTAATACCATTGACTGCCACCAGATGGCATCTTGCCATTTGGATATCTTTCTCAACGGCAATTTGCCACTTGGGTATTATTATCCATGGCACTTGCCAGGTGGGTATAATTCACAATGGGACGTTGCCACCTGGGTATCATTCTCAATATAAGTGACAATTTGTCATATATCACTCAATGGCACTTGCCATATGGGTATTATACAGGAGTACTCCCAAATGGCAGGTATGTAATTGGAGCCTTATCAGAGTCTTATCGGAGATAAGATAATTGCACATTTAAGATAATAAAGTGCCAGAATGTAATTATATTTATTTGTACCCCAAAATAATCAGCTGATTTGAGTCTTTATGTTTGAGCCAGAAATGAAATATCTGGGTTTATTTGAGTCAATTCCTGAGTGTTACTGCAAACATCAGGGGAGAGTTAACCACAGTTACTGCATTATAGGTTTATTTTATTTCCTAACCTACAAAGAATCAACCAGAGACACAAATTACTTTTCTGCAGAAGAGGAGGGTGGACCCCAGACACGGAATACCGCTGTCAAACACTGTCTGGGATCAACTCTGCCCGATCTTTCTCTGCATTGCTCTTTATTAGAGAAAACAAGGAAGGAGGTTGGGCTTTTTCACATAGTCACACAAAGAATTTGACCAATGACCTTTGCTACAGGGTGTTCTGGAACCTTCTGTGGACATGCCCTTACAAGGGCATGAGGCTGACCCCAACTAATCAGTTTCACATGAAGCTGACAACACAGGAATGTGCAAACGTCTCTAGCCTCCAGGCAAACATCCTAAAAATGGTTAATAGTGTTTCACAGAAGAAAGGGAGTCAAGTAAACAACACACAAAATAATAATATGAAAACATAACCTTTCAAATAAACTCACAAGTAAATGAACTTAGATAATTGTTCTAACACTGCACACTCATGTCCCACTCACCATAGTGAGAAAGAGACTGTATGATGGAAAAGCTCACTACCTGGGGTAGAACTGGACCGTACATTAAATGGTTAATGTGCGACTTGCCAGTGGAAAAGAACGGGAACCAATTTAAAGATCATTTAAAACTTTTGAAAGGGCAGTTTCAATGCTGTGCCACAATTTTAAATCAGTCTGAAATTTTTCACCAGTTTCGTCAAGGTCAAGATAAGTCTGCAGTTGAACATAAGCAACTTTCTCAAAACTTTAGACATAAATGGTAATTTAGAAATAGGTCTGAAGTTAGACAACACATTTGAATCCAGGGGGTAACTTTTCTAGCAAGTGGTACAAATATTCATACACAGCCTGACATACGTGATCAAAACAGTTCAAATACACTGGGGCTACTGCAGAATACAGTGAGGAAAATAGGTATTTGAACACTGTGCAACTTTGCAAGTTCTCCCACTTAGAAATCATGGAGGGGTTTGAAATTTTCATCTCAGTATCATCTTACATAATCATTTCAAACCCCTTACAGGCACTTAAAGAAGCTGGCTTTGAGTCTCTTTCACTAACAGCAGTTCTACCAAAAGTGGTAGAACCTGGTGGCATCTTGATATTGTGTATTCACTGATTAGAAAATTTGATTTGGATGTTTCTGACCACCCAGTCCTTCATTTAACTTAAAAATGTCTCAATTACAGTCACCAGCCAATTTCACTGTGAATGTCCAACACTTTTCTGTCTCCTGATGACTGTATGTGTGTTTGTGTGTTAATGTGGGTCAGTTCCTGACCCGCCCAGGAACCTGCAGCTGACTTGTGACAGTAATGAGGATGGTACAGTAAAGGTTTCCTGGAGTCCCCCTGACAACAGGCATGGTCTTATCAGAGAGTACATTGTAAGTGGTTCTCAGTCACACTGTTTCAATTTGTCCAGTTTTCTTTTTTTTTTTTTAATTTTGAAAAGATTGAAGATGGTAATCAATGACATTTTATGCATAGTTGTTGGGTTATTCCTTTTATATAGAAATCATTTTATGTGTTATGTGTCGAAAGACCCTCAAAAGGACGAAGCTGAAGTTGGTTTCCGATTGCAGCTTCCGATTCGGGAAATAGCTAAAGGACGATTACACCTCATTTTTCACTTCCTATAGACTTTTCAAACCTGGGCAGAATTATTCTCAACTAATAGAGTATTTAAAGCATGTATGGGATTTGTGAAACTTCTATCTGATTTGTGAAACTACAATAATGGGCGATTTAACACTTGTTATGCATCTGGTCCACGTGAGAACTGAACTTCTCTGAAATGTACGCTATTTTGATCTTATATCAATTTATTGTTAGTTTTCTGTTTTCTTTCTTTTTTATCTTCAGTGTAGGAAGATTTGGTATTGCATTCTTTTTATCTCTGATACTCTTCCCTTTAATTCATTGTAAAATAGGTTCTTAGTTTTAATTTTTGTGTTAGAGTAATAAGGCTTTTATTTTGAAGGTCAAGGTAGGTCTGGGACAGGAAGCCAGCCATTTCGTTAGTTTTTTTTTCCTCAGTCACACATGAGGAGGTGAATCTGTCACAGTCAACCTTTTGTTTACGCCATCGAAATCACCATCTGTAAGTTTTCATTTAATATTGAAGAGTAGATTTTATTCAATGTCTTATTTGTTAAGAATGTGTTCTTTGTTTTGACTCTTTTCTACTCATAATAAATGCAGCTGTTTTATTTATGTTACAGTTTACTCTGTTATACGAGTACTTGGGTCACCAGAATAAAGCAGAAGTAAAGAACCTGCATCCTGACTCAAGCGTTCATTCTATTGGAGTTAGGCTTACTGCTAAATTGTGTTAATAAACACACAACTAGAGCAGAATAGTAAAAGGCGGTGTGCAGTTGGCTGAACAGCATTAAAGCAGCTATATTAACAGATATGGAGAAAGCACACCTCGAAGGAGCAAGATCAAAAGACATGAAGCCTTTTCAAAATGGGTTGTCGATTAAAAGCAGTAAAAGTGCTGGTTCCAGTTCAAAACACTCAGGTATGTCATCGGTCAGTGCTGCAGCAGCACGCACTAGGGGCAAAGCCGAAGCAGTTTTTGTATGTGTTTCATTTGCTCTGAGAGAGATCAGCATTAAAGTTTAAAAAGTTAGACTAGAAGCCAACCTTGAAGCTCTTAATCTTGAAAAGGAACCTGCAGCTGCTATTGCCCAAGTCGAAGTTTTGGAAGCAGCAGCAGATTTAGAGAACAAAGAACACTGTAGTTGGAAAAGCCTTCCCGACGTGGTCCAGAATACACATGAACGTGTAAGTGAAAATAACCCACAACCACCAACGAAGAACATTAATTAAGAGGAGTATATTGTGAAAGACTGTTGGCCTCCACCATTTCAGCAACAACCAAGTTCAAAAGCTTCTAACCCATTTCGGACTACACATCTGGACTACACCAGCTCAGCTAGCTAGAGAAGACGACTTCCCAGTTCAAAGTGAGGTACACTTACAAGAACCAAAGTCCAATATACTTCGGCCAAATACCAAGTTAGTTTTTCCGCAGTACTCTGACACTTCTCACACGAACCCGCCAAAGTCTTCAGTAATGATGAACATGGCAAAGTATTTGGCACGCAAAGAGCTTGTGAGCACTGGTTTAACACACTTTGATGATCGTCCAGAGTCCTACATAGCATGGAAATTTTTTTTCTCAAACACCATCAAAGATATGGACCTCACTGCCAGCGAACAGTTGGATTTAGTCTCAAAATGGCTTGGTAAAGGGGTCTTCTGGATATGTCAAACGCTTAAGAGCTGTTCATATTGACAACCCAAACATTGCACTAAAAATGACCTGGGACAGGCTGGATGAATATTATGGTGCTCCAGAAGTCATAGAAAGTGCTATTTTCAAGAAGTTAGACAACTTTCCTAAAATCACAAAGATAATCGCAAGTTAAGAGAGCTCGGGGATCTGCTGATGGAGCTACTCTAAGCAAAAGAGGATGGCTACCTGCCCAGCTTGGCATACTTGGACACAGCTCGTGGCATCATACCCATTCTGGAAAAGTTGCCACACAACTTGCAAGAAAAATGGATTGCTCAGGTGTCAAAGTATAAAGAGGACTACGAGGTTGGTTACCCACCCTTCTCCTATTTCACCTTTTTCATTTGCTACCAAGCCAAAACAAGAAACGATCCCAGCTTTGCCCTTTCTGGAAGCAGTTCTGTGCCAAAAAATCCAATCTCACGTCACATTAATTTCAGAACCCCAGTTTCAGTGCACACGACTAAAGTCTCTCCTGGAGTTATACAAGACAAAGTACCACTTAAAAGTGATGGGGCCAAGCATTGCCCCATCCATAACAAACCTCACCCGTTAAAGAAGTGTCATGGCTTCAGGCAAAAACCATAGAAGAATGTAAGGCTTACATGAAGGATCAAGGAATCTGTTTTAAATGCTGCTCGTCCACTTGTCATCTCGCTCGTGACTGCAAAGTCACACTGAAATGTGATGAATGCAACAGTGATAAGCACATCGCGGCTCTTCACCCTGGTCCACCCCACTGGTCCATCAAGCCTGCAAGTCCTGTGATAGATGATGGCGGGGAGCCTGAAAAGGAGGACACTATGCCAGCACCACTCTTAAATTATCTGTGCACTGAAGTTTGTGGTGACAGCTTCACCACAACCCTGTTAAAAAATCTATCTAGTCAAGGTTTACCCAGTATGCTCCTTTTGCACAAAAGCTTGACCTCGGATGGGTGTTAATGGGTGATGTGTGTTTGGGAAAGGTCCATAAGCCTATTGTCCATAACTGTAAGACAAACATTCTAGAAGATGGAAGACCCTTACTGTTCAGACCCTGAGAAACACATCTATCTCAAGCAAACGGTCAACTTCAGCCCAGTTAATGGACTATCTCACAGTTACCACACTGCTGTGGTGGATTACGACTCTCGGCCTCACAGTCTTTAAGAGAACAGCAGATGATAATAAACGGGCTTTCTCCATAGAAGACAAACAGTTTCTGCAAATAATGGACAATGAGGTTTTTCAGGACGACTCCTACAGTTGGGTGGCTCCACTTCCATTCAAGTCCCCTAGGCCGCCTTTGCCCAACAATCGTGAACAAGGTATGAATCGCCTCTCTTCACTTGACCTGAACAAATCAGGGTTGTCTTCGACTCAAGTGCTCAATACAATGTCATCTTCCTAAACAACACGCTGTGCAGCAGAGCAGACTTGAATAACAGTCTATTGGGAGTTCTCATTCCTTTCAGAAGAGAACGAGTAGCAGTCATGGCCGAAATCGAACAGATGTTTCATTGTTTTGTTGTAAAAGAAGATCCCCGAGACTACTTAAGCTTCCTTTGGTATTGAGATAATGACTCCAGTAAGTCCTGTACTCCATCATTGAGTACAAGATGATGGTTCATGTATTTGGAAACAGCCCTTCTCCAGCTGTGGCAAAGTATTGTCTCAGGAGAACTGCACTGAAGGGAGAGCAACAAAACGGGCCAGAAACCAAACGCTTCGTAGAGCGGGAGTTCTACGTTGACAACGGCCTTGTTTCCTCATCAACAGAAGAAGAGGTAATTTCTCTGTTATAGAAAACCCAAGCATCTCTTTCAGAGTCAAACTTAACACTTCACAAGATCACATCCAACAGCATCCAATCTTCAGTTGGAAAGGCTATTTCCAACTGAATATCATGCTAAGGGCATTATAGATCTCTGCTTGGATAGAGATGTAGTACCCACAAAGTGAAGTCTTGGATTGAGTTGGGATGTCAAAAGGGATGTATTCACCTTCCAAGTATCCATCAGTGACAAACCATTTACCAGACGTGGTATCCTTTCCACCATAAACAGTCTCTTCGATCCTCTCTGCTTTGTTGCTCCTGTAAGCATTTATGGCAAGTTGTTGCTGAGGGAGCTCAGCATGGATGGAACGGAATGGGACAGCCCACTCCCTCAAGACAAAGCTGAGGTTTGGGAGGCATGGAGAGATTCGCTACAGCAATTGCAACATCTTTACATTCCTCAAGCTTATACTACTACTTCTTGCTCCAATGCCAGTTGGAAAGAGCCATGTGTGTTTTCAGACGCTTCGACCAAAGCAATCAGTGCCGTAGTATACCTGAAGATTACAGATGAAAACGGCCAGATAGATGTGGGTTGTCTTTGGAAAAGCTAAACTTGCTCCTCCAACTGAACCAACCAAAACCAGATTAGAACTCTGTGAGGCAGTGCTAGCTGTAGAAATGGCCAAACTAATCGTTCAAGAGATTGAAATTCAAGTTGATGCTGTTACCAACAGTAAAGTGGTGCTGGGTTATATTCATAATCAGTCAAAACGCTTTTATGTCTATGTCCACAACAGGATACAGAGAATATGCCAGTCTACAGAACCAAACTAATGGAAGTATGTGTCTACGGAGCATAATCCAGCTGACTATGCTTCTAGGTCAGGCTAAGCCTCAAAGCTCACTAAGATCAGCTGGCTCACAGGTCCAGCGTTCTTACTCAAATCACAGACGACCATTGAACAGCAAGAGACCTTTGAGCTCATCGATCCAGATTGCGATGTGGAAATTCGGCCACAAGTAACAAGCCTTGTCACAAGTCTAAAGGTCAACCAACTGGATCCTCAGAGGTTTACAAAATTCTCTTCTTGGAAGTCTTTACAAAGAGCAGTTACAACACTCATTCATGTTAAGGATTCTTTCAAGAAGGAAAGAAGGACCACAGAATGTAGTGGTTGGCATTGGTGTCCAAAACCTGTCACCACTGATGAGTTGTTGAAGGCCACAACAGCGATTATTCTTGCTGTGCAGCAAGTCTCCTTCTCTGAAGAGCTGGACATTCTCTCAAAGGGAGATCATATTCCCAAAGGAAGCCTACTGATTGAGCCAAATCCGACTGTAGATTCCGAAGGCCTGCTACACATGCATTCCACATCGAAGTCATTGACTCCTTAGACCAGGGGTCACCAACCTTTTTGAGACTGGGAGCTACTTCACGGGTCCAGAGTAACACGAAGGGCTACTTGTTTGATACAGACATAAATTTTCTTGGCTCAGTCTTTATAACAATAACATACAGTATATGTGTATATGATTACATGCTGCCTTATCATATTAATGTTAGGGACTACTCACAATAGTTATCAGTAAGGACAGCTATGGTTAATTGCTATTATGTGATCAGAAGTTCTTAGTTCACAGAATTTTAAGTTTGATTCCCTTTTGGAGCTTTTCTGTGTGATTCTAAATTGAACACAAGTGATTGAGAGTATGGATTGATGCAGCTGCAGCTGTACAGCTGTATGTACTGAGTACCTTGAGATTTTCCTTTGAATAAAAAAAGAAAAGAATAGTTATTGTTTTATTATCTAACCCTCTTTACTATTAGCAAAATTGTAGAGAAAAAAAAAAATCTTTTGTGTCAAAAAAATTGTACACACAGCTGTGTCAGTCTGTGAGGGGTGAGGTGGGGCACGCCAAAGTCTATATCTGATTGGTCGGTTTTCTTTTGTTTATTTCACAGGTTGGCGTTTTTATGTAAGCTAAACATGAATGAGTGGAGTTTGAAACTCCCGTAGTTCCAAGATCCCGCCTGAGCTTTTTACAGTGTGAGCGGTTCTGGCCGGTGCCGGTTTATCAGCCTTTTTGTGGTTTCGTGAACTGAACAGCTGACGGGTCACCCGCTGGCTGACACCAGCAGATGTTGAAAAAAAAAAGGTCAGACAGATCGGAAGGTAACACAAAACTATCACTGAAACTGACCTGCAAGAGCACAACAACCTCCCCAATGCGCAAAAATCAACACAAACCAAAATCACAAGAGCAGCGGACATTTTTTTTCAGACGATGCTAAATAATAAAGACATGGAAGCACAGCCTACCCTTGTGGTTCACGGAAAGAGGAGAGTGTTGATTTCAGGTTCAGGTGGTGTTAGACGTCCAGAGGACGAGAAGGTGAAGCAACAATATTTGCTTAATTTCTACTCTACTTTGGCTAGATTAAATTCGACTAGATTAAATTGTTTAACCCGTAGTCTAAGTGCGACGCTCAGGAAGAGCGGCAGATGTCAGCCGACAGGTGACGCATCAGCTTTCCAGTTTGAGAAACATCAAAGAAGCTCATAAACTGACAACCTGACAGAACCGCACACGGTAAAAAGCTCCGCCGGGATCCAAACGACCGCTCTTAGAACTAAGGGAGGTTCAAACTCCTGTCATTCATTTTTAGCTTACAGAAAAAGCGCCAAATCAACAAAAGTAAACTGGCCAAAAAGTTTATCAGGCTTATTACAGAAGTTATTATGCTTTTAAAGAATGAGGACTAACAGGTTTATGAGTTTGTTTTAAGTATTGATATGTGGCATCTTGGCAGACACCAGGCAGGGAGTGTTCTGCCCTTTAATTTATTGTAAAATAGGTTCTTAGTTTTAATTTTTGTGTTAGAATAATAAAGGTTTTATTTTGAAGGTCAAGGTAGGTCTGGGACAGAAAGTCAGCCATTTCGTTAGGTTTTTTTTTACTCAGTCACACATGAGGAGGTCAATCTGTCACAATCAGCCTTTTGTTTACGCCATCGGCATCACCGTCTGTAAGTTTTCATTTAATATTCAAGAGTAGATTTTATTCAATATCTTATTTAAGAATGTGTCCTTTGTTCTAACTCTTTTCTACTCATAATAAATGCGGCTATTTTATTTATGTTACAGTTTACTCCATGTTATGCGAGTACTTGGGTCACCAGAATAAAGTGGAAGTAAAGAACCTGCATCCTGACTCAAGCGTTCATTCTATTGGAGTTAGACTTACTGCTAAATTGTGTTAATAAACACACAAGGAGAGCAGAATAGATATGTTCTTGGAGGTGGCATCAACTGGAATATTGTTTTCTTTACTCTGGTATTACCTTTTTGCTCTTCTTTTACACAGAAAGTAGTCCAGTTAAAGGAAGTGTTTGGTGTCTGTTGTTGCTCCATGCTTGCTTGCTATAAGTTTTTGCTCCAAAGTGAAAGACAAATGCAAATGATGTTCACTATGGATCCATTCATAACAAAGACTGAATGTAGTACGCCAATGACTGGATGCTACCTGTTGGGTTTCCTCATATAAAATAACTGCATGGAATGAGTGTGAATAATAATCTGAAGGGCTGAAACCTCCCTTTTGAAGTTTTTATTTCAAGGTTTCACAAATCCCAAATTTGGTTTTATAAATTATGCTACTAGTTGAGAATAATCTAGTCCAGTATTAAAGAGTCTAGTTGTTTTAGTTTTGGAATTAGAGCTGTTCTAGTGTGATCCAGATTCAAAAACGTGGTGAAACCTCCCTTTTTTGAAGTTTCACAAGTGAGATAAAAGTTTCACAATTCACAAAAATGGTTTTAAATTTTCTGTTAGTTGAGAGTAATCCAGTCCAGGTTTAAAGAGTCTACGTGTGGTAGTTTTTTTTAACTAGAGTAGATGAAAGCTGCTGGAGGTAGTGAAAAATTTGGTGGAATTGTCCTTTAGCCATTTCCCAAATTGGAAGCTGCAATCAGAAACCAACTTCAACTTTGTCTCAAAAGGCCCTTTCAGTAATTCCCATTTACTTTAGTAAATGAAGCCGGTATGGCAGAACCAAACAAGGACACTATGCACAAAATGCTTTTTGCAGTTCATCTTCAAACTCAGAGTTTTGATAGTCCTGTTGGCCAACTTGGTGCAAACAGCTGTGGACTTTGGTACTTTTTTCATGCATGAGATCTATCATCAGTGTAGAGACAGGAGCTTCAAAAATGAATCAGCTTATTTTTCAGACACCGCAGAGGACCAATCAGAGAAACTAACAACAAAGGAATTAGCAGGAAAGTAACAGAAAAAACTGCTGAGACAACCAATTTAAAACATCTCACAGTTCAGTTTCCTGTTTAGGATAAAACTTCCTGTTAGTTCAAAAAATGCATTTCAATAAATTCTAAATATAATTAGTGAATTTTCCTAAGTGAGTTTTGCAATCTGTATGAACTAATTATTCATTTATTTCCTATGAGATATGTTACTGGTTTTAAGCCTAAATATTTTACAACAGGTTATTTGTCCTTTGAAGTCTGAATTTTCAATTCAGAATCTGAAAAATCTCAGTAAATCTGACTTTAAAAGTTTGATTTTTTTTTCTACACTATTGGTTAGACTCTTATATCCAGAAATTAGCCACAAATCTAAACTTAGAATGTTCAAAATGTTGAGATGCATGGACAGTAATTATCAAGGTCCACTGGATGATTTTGATATTATTACCTCTGAAGGTAATAATATCAATATTATTACCTTTGAAGGTAATAATATCAAAATTATTATTACAAGTTTCAAGATCCAAGTTTTGAGTTTCAAAATAGGAAGGGCCTTGACAGCCAACATTTTTGTTGGAGTCACATCCAAACTTCAGCATTTTCTTTTCACAGTGCAAGACACTAAATTCCATTCTACTGTAATTAGTGATTGTTTTTTTATTTTAAGCACTATAAACATTAAAGGCAAAAAATGTTCCCTAAGTATTTTGGGAAATTAGTAGTTAGGAACACCCCTTCTACCCCCAATCTTCCCATCCCAAAACAGGAAAATTACAAGATTGCTCCTACGTGTGGGTGAAATCTGAAGGCCCTAACTGGTCGCCTCCATGTTGACAGATTGATTACAGTGAGGACAAGGTTCCTGATTGGACATCACAAAGATCCACCAAGAACATCACTGAGGTGAAAGAGCTGCAGCCTGACACGCTGTACAGATTCAGGGTGAGCAACCGATTTGGCTTGTTCTAGTCAAAGAGGAAAAGATAACGTTGACATTATTCTTTCATTGTTTATGGATTTCCAAATTTTTCCAGGTGGCTGCAGTGACCAGTCGAGGTGTTGGAAACTGGACTGAGATTAAATCCATCACTCCCCAGAAAGGTATGCTGATATTCTCTGACAGGATCAGGTGAACTCAGTTCTTAGAGTTGTGTAACACTGCCATCTACTGGCCAAGACATTACAAACATTTTACCAGGTACACTGGAGCTTTTGGTTTTATTAAACTTTTACTGGATTCTGATTGGTGCACCATTCAACGACCGGATATCTAATCCAGATGTTTTAAATGAAATCAGATTAAAATGAAGTCAGTCTTTTCTCATTGAGTTCTGCACAAATTCACTACCTTACAAATTAAGACCAGACGTGAAATGTGGGGTGTTATCCAAGCACATTTAATTACATATTTAACTACTTAAAGACTTTTTAACAGTCAGTAACCAAAACTTCAACACATATCTTGTACTTTATTCAACTGAAAGGGTACAAAACAGCCCAGCGCTTTATAATTTAACTGTTTTTAACTTTAGCAAAAGCCATCCATCCATCCATCTTCTCTCACTTATGCGAGGTTGGGTTGTGGGGGTAGCAGCCTAAGAAGGCTGGGGAGACTTCCCTCTCCCCAGCAACTTGTTCGAGCTCCTCTGGGGGAATCCCAGGGCATTCCCGATCTTCCCTGGGGCTTCCTCCCAGTGAGACGTGGCCGGAACACCTCACCAGGAAGGCCTCCTATCTAGATGCCCGAGCCAACTCAACTGGCTCCTCTTGACGTGAAGGAGCAGCTGCTCTATTCTGAGTCCCTCCCGGATGGCCGAGCTTCTCATGCTATCTCTAAGGAAGAGCCCAGACACCCTATGGAGAAAACCTATTTTCTTCATAGGCTTGTATTCACAGCCTCGTTCTTTCGGTCATGACCCAAAGCTCATGACCATAGATGAGGATAGGAACTTAGATCGACCGGTAAATAGAGAGCTTCGCTTTTTGACTCAGCTCTCTCTTCACCATGACGGACTGGTACAGTGCCCACTTCACTGCAGACGCTGCACCAATCTGTCTGTCAAATCTCCCGCTCCCTTCTTTGTGAACACAATCCTGAGATACTTAAACTCCTCCACTTGTGGCATCCCCTTGTCTCCCCCAGGGCAGCCTTGGCGGAGTCCAACCCGCACCGAAAACGAGCTCGACTTACCGCCAGCAATGTGGTCCAGACTCTGACACCGGTCATAAAGGGACCTAATAGCTCAATTCAAGGGGCACCTAAGGGTGCACCGATTTATCGGTGTCGATTTCCTTAATTTCGGGAGATCGGTGATCAGCCGATTTTTACATTTGAAACCGATCTTATCCACCAATGTTATTAAACTCGGCAAAGGTTTAAAACTCAACCACTGTTCTTTTCTTTTATCCCGTGGGAGAAGTTTAGCTGACAAACCCGCCGACCAGGTCATGTTTGCACATTTACAGTTAACAATAGTCACCCCATTGTTACCAATTCAGCAACTTTCTTGATATATTGAGCAACATTTCAGACAAAAAACTGATAAGTTACCAATTCTTAACTTATCGGAATTGGTAAATTAGGCTTTTTAAAAGATTGGTAATCGGTGATTGGCCAGAAAACTGCAATTGGCTCAGCTTCCTCACTGGATGGCATGTTAGTGGGATTGAGGAAGTCTTCGAAGCCCCCCGGCCCACAACGTCCCGCGTTGAGGTCAGCAGCACACCATCCCCACAGTGTTGGTGCTGTACTGCTTCCCCTCCTGAGACGCCGGATGGTGGACCAGAATCGCCTCAAAGCCGTGCTGAAGTTTTTCTCCATGGCCTCATTTCAATTGCTGGTCATAAGGGGTCTTCAGGCTGCGCTTTGTCTAGTTCTTCACCTAAGATCTGTCTGCCTTGGGTGACCCTACCCAAGGCAGACTGGGTAGGGGCAAGAAACCCCACACAACATAGCTTGTAGGATCACTGGGACACTCGAACCCCTTCACCACGATAAGGTGGCAGCCCACAGGGCAAAAGCGCTAAGCAAAAATTACCTCTGCTATTAGTGTGTATGTGGATCTTTTAGTAATAAAAAACTGAACCAAACAAAGTGATTACTACCAGCTAATTCTTGATTAAACAATGGGTATAAATGTGTTTTTACATAAGATCAGGTTAATTTTCATTCATCTAAATGATCATTCAAAAACTGCTTTTTGTCTTTACTCAGGATCCCTTTGTCAGGTGCTAATAAAATAACAAGCAATCTCTGTGGGAACAAATACTTTTTCACAGCCTTGTATCTACAGCTGTGCTCATTCAAAGCTGATTGGTAATATTCTTGTTGTCCTTCATTATCAAAGTTAAATAAAAATCAACAGAAGTACAGTACATGATGTAATATTGTGATGTCTTTAGCTCCAATAAAATCTGCCTCCTTGTCCCATTTATGACTCCATACGATCCTTCTCAGGTCTGTGGGTAGACTATAAGCCAATGCTAACTCACACATCAGCAGAATCTGACTGATAATGGAGCGTGTCTGATGCATGCTTTGTCTGCTGCAGCTCTGCCTCCTCCTGTAGTGAAAGCTATCAATATCTCCTCTGACTCCATGTCATTCAGCCTCAGCTCCCAGTCTGAAGTAAGCGCTTCTCTTTATCACCTTCAGGTTTTGAACAAGCGAACTGTGTTCTGGGTACAGTGTTTCATGGACCTCATGTGTTTTTCTTTTCCAGACCAAATATTACATTGTAAACCTGCACTGGCAGTTTGACTCTCATGTGAAAGAGAGCCACATGTACAACATCACCCAGGGAGAGTTTAAAGGTAATCTTCCTCTGTGCTGTCTTTCTTTTTCGTTGTGAGGGAAATTAGCACGTCTTGTACAAAACAGTCTTCAGATAAATTCAACTTCTATTGCAAAAACTTATGCTAAATAAATCACTGTATTTGCCGATAAATTTATTTAATAAATAAATTAAATACATTTATCAGCAAATATAATGATTGATTTTAAGTATTAGATTTTGTAACTGTACTTTAAAACTTCCAGCAGCTGCTATTGTAGTGCCGCTGCTAGAAGAGCAGCAGTATATACTTCTGTTGCACACTGTATCATTATAACACATATGCATTATAACATTAGCTACTTCAGTTAAAGTGAGTAGGCCATCTGTACGGCTAATCACCACCCAATAATTGTATTCAAGAATATTTTCAAATGTATATTTAAGAATGCCCTACTGAAACCAAGAGTTAAAATTGGAGTTAGGTAACTGCCCACTACTGGCAGAGTGATCTATGCTAAAGAGATAGCTCTTTACAGCTAAACAGAGTTGTTCAGAGTTACTTTCCCTGTTAGGCAGATGGACAGGAAAAGAGGGAATGTCAAAAGATGCCGTATACTAGCTGTGTTAACGCTATAATAATAATGCTACACTGATGTTTCAGAGCAACTTAAAAAGGTCAGTAAAACTGATTAAAATAGTGTGATATGAAACGAAGAGCAAATGGAAAAACACTGCCTACTGTCAAGTACAGTGGAGTATCCATAATTCTCTGGGGCTGGTTTCTCCTCTAGATGTCCTTGGACTTTGTTAAAAATGTGGCTAAATTAGAGAAGTTCTCCTTACAAAAATTAACCGTCTTCCATGGCTGTGTCAGTCCCCATAGAGAAATAGATAAACCATTTGGTCAATGATGTCTCTATCTATATTCTCCAACCTTATGAAATATTACAGGAAAAGAGCTGTCCTATTTCTTACATTTCTTACACAGAACTGTTGTGATTCTACTCCAGTTTATAGTGTGATGTGATGCTGCTCCAATAACAGATCAATTTCCCACATCTTTACCAGGAGTGTCAATAAATGTTGCCAGTACAGTACGTCTGAAACAGTCTGCTATGTTGGCAGCCACAAACCTGACAGCGGGGACGGTGTATGAGGTGGCTGTTTGGGCTCACACCAGTATAGGAGACAGCCCCACCGCTTTGTCACACTACCAGACCCGTGGCACCCAGCCAGAGCGCCCTCTCCTCAAAGCCAAGGCTCTTAACCAGACAGCGGTGGAATGCAGCATCAGCATTGACTCCGCTCCACTGGTACACTGTGTCTCTTTTTCTGTCTCTCTCACTTGTGTATTTCTCTGACTACCTCTCTCTCTGTCGCTATCTCTCTATATTTCTCTCTCTCTCTCTATTTCTGTCTCACTATATATCTCTCTCTGTCTATCAATCTTTCTTTTTCTGTCTTTCTCCCTGTCCTTGTTTAACCAAACCATCTGTACTAAATCCAAAGTGTTCATTACCACATTCCAAGCCTGAAGCCACAATCTGTAATTCAATACTCCGGTCATGAAGGTATGAAGAAGAAAAAAACTGACAAGTGTGCATTTCTATCCCACATTGAATCACTATCCTAAAGAGAATAATTGGTTTATTACTATTTCTTTTTAAAAACATACTTGTAAACTATAGTTGGAAACATTCTTGATCCAAACCAGTACTATTAGATCACCTCAGTAACATGAAGGGACAACTATGTCTTATTTCTTTGTGCGTGCGCGTGTGTGCAGGTTTATGGTGTGTTTTATGCCACCTCTTTCCTGGATCTGTACCGCAGTCCTCATCAGGTCCAAAGCACATCCCTGAGCCTCTCTGTGACTGTTGACAGCGATGAGCAGTATCTCTTCCTGGTGAGTCGGTCCTGGAAACTCTTTGTAAAATTCCTCTCGGATGTTACTTGATAAAAGAAATATTCAGGCTTGCTGAACCCCTTGTTTTTCTTTCATTTTGTGTTACATTTTGAATTATGGGTAATCCACAATATTAAGCCCTACTAATAAAAGCTATCAACAGTCAAGTCAGACAACATATCCAGATGTGTTGACTCCTTGAAGTCTGGAGTAAAGTGACATATTTTAGTCGATACCCAGTTTTCACACTTGCTATATAATCAAATTTGTTCTTGCTGAAAAGACTGTGACATATGTTAGATAAGAAGAGGCTCATCCAAAAGGAAATTAGGCACATATGTTGTTTATTCCGTGTTGAGCCTCCCTAATTCAGAAACAAACGGACTCACTGTCACGTAGTGCTGCAGGTGGTGGTTGAAGTGTGCCAAGGAGTGTCAGAGTGAAGAATTAATTTTAAATTTGTTTAGGTTGCATTTCTAAAATAGTCATTCGAAAAATGGGGATATTAAAAAGAAGCTGCACAACTTGGCTAACAACCCTGGTGAGAATCTAGTGTTCTCTAGTCTTTTATCCTTTTATTTTACCTTTATTCATTTACCAGCTAGAGTGAAATGGGACTGAGGTTTTTTAGAGACCAAATAGAGGAAAATCTGTAATTTTTGTTCTAAAATATATACCTGCACTTGTAAGGTTCTGCAAAGGAGGTGTTCACAGGACTTAGTGAGCTGATGTAATTGACTCATTGACAGTAAATATAGTTCCAACTAGAGAGCTGTCAGCTGAAACAATAGAAAGGATTGGAAAATGTCTACAAGATGGTAGTTCAACAAAGAGAATGCAAGAAATGTTCATTAGTAGAGCTGGATGATGTGGCAGAAAATCTCATTAATTTCAGATATTTAAAACAAAAAACTAATCAATAATTATCGATATCCACTGATATGAAACATGTCATATCAGTGGATATCGATAATTATGAAACATGTCATATCAGTGGATATCGATAATTATTGATTAGTTTTTTGTTTTAAATATCTGAAATTCTGCCAAACTTGCATCATGGCCTTTTCTGTTTTAGCCAGTTTTCACTCAATGCTGTTCTTCTTTTATTTTTAAGCATTTATTAGGCACAGTGGCTAAACTTTAAACTGCTGCTGCTCAAGTTACTCAACAGGCCGTTGCTAGGTAACCACAGAGTGAGTGAGTTGATGCCATTAACGTAGCTTAGCTCACTATGAGAGGTTGAGCAGCTAACGTCTTTCCTCTGCCTTCTTCTGTCTTCCAGAATTCTGTGCTGTTCTGGATTATAGTACAGTAAATATTCTATAAGACTGATTATCTATTGATACTGATCACGTGTCAATGGGCTCTTTGCACCTGCTGGGCTGATGTCACAACCGCATGCGCAAATGCGGCTCTTTTTTTCCGCTTTGAGTTACCATGACAGCTAGAAAAGACAAAGTCTTATTTCAGACAAAAATAAAACAATACTATGAACATTGCTGTCTTCCTAATATAATGGATTTCATGGATTTCCAAGGGATCCTGAATTAAGAAGACGGTGGTTTGTAAATATGCGTCGCTACCAGTTAAAGCTAACGCCGCACAGCAAGGTTTACAGCCTTCACTTCACTCCGGATCAACTTCTTCAGCCTAAAGAAGAAGGTAAAAGAGCCTCCTGTGCTATTTTCATGGAATCACTTCTGTATTCAGCCTGAAAGAGCGAGTTTATGGGAACGAGAGAGCAGACCAGAGCCAGACAGCCGAGCTACTGATCCGCCTGTACATACTGCTGTAAACACCGTGCTGCTTCACAAGAAGCATGCAAAACTAATAAAGCGAAATAACACGGAGACCTTAAGGAACACGGCCATATTTTTCTAAAAGCAACAACTCTGAACCTGAACCGTCAGCTGAACTAGAACTCCGACACCAGAGCTGCTCTACTGTTAAGCTATGGGCTTGTTGTTCCTCAGGCTTCAGAAGCAAAAAGCCTGAACCGTAAAATCCCCCGTTACTTGGTCTCTGACACTAACGACAATAAACGCACGTAATATACTTGAAAATATGGTAAAAACATTGTCCGTTAGAATGGATGAAAAATATTTAGATACTTAAATAGCACATTTTTACAAGAAAAATGTCTAGCATAAGCTAAAGCTAATGTTAGCCACAAAGTTTAAAGAAAGTAAAACTCACCTTCATATCTGTGTATAACGAGGCGAACATCTTAAAACCTTTCTCCAGCTTACTTGTGGGGGCTTCAGATCGATGTACATCATTAATTGTTACCTTGGACAAGCCCTGAAAACACCCAGTGTAAAGAGTCATTTTCAATAGATCGGAAAAGATTGAGCCGCTTTTCCCCGAACGCGGAAGCTGAGGTGCAAAGAGCCCATTGCAATATTGTCATGGTTGTTATTGATTTCTTGTCCAGCCATACTAGCTAGTTAATGTTTGTGACATAGGGTTGCTGATGAAGAAGTCATTATCTTGGATGATGACACATTTATCCCCTCTGCAGAGGGTTGAAGTTTTACCTTAGGAAAGAGATGGACCCAGCCACATGACCAACAGATCATCTGAATCAAACTAGACATTCATGTTGCAAATTAAAGCAAAGGCTGATATTTAAGATGCTATACAAGAATGTTGCATAACAACATGAAGAGTTCTTTCATTTGATGAAGAATTTTTTCATTTGTAAAGTCTGTGCCTCAGACAATTCAAGCTGTTAAGAAAGCCAGAGCAGATGGAGCACAGCAATAATTCTTTTTGTAATTTGATTTCTGAATGTTTTCCATAAATAATTATTGATTCTATAACTGTTTCCTCTAATTAATTCAACCAGGATTGACCATTAATTACAGAAATGTCTTTTCTGATTTTTTTTTTACTTTTTTTTGTCTGACGTGTAATGTTTCACAAGAATCAACACAGCTCCTGTAAAAATTAGCAACAAATAAAGTAAAAATGAGTAAAAATTATTTTAAAAAATCTGAGACCATCTAAAAAAAGGAACAAATCTGCTAGGAATACTAAAAAAAATGTGCAAAGGAGCTGTAGCAGAAATGTGGTTACCTTTGAACTAAAACTTTTTTGAAACATTTAATTCAAGATCGAGAGTCTTCTTGGTTCTGCCATGCAAATGTTCTCAAATCTATTAGTTTGTGATGAGGTCTTTCATACACAGCATTAATTCGGTGATCCCTCTGATTTTATGGTGAATTTTAGTTCTAGGTTTTGGCTGGGCCATTCTGAAAATGTAGCTCTATTTAAGCCTGACTGACTGCCAGAGACCAAGTACACAACGCTGCAGCAAACAGAAAGGGACAGACCACATGGGAGACTAATACCATATTTGGAAATGGGACCATGGCACTCCGTTAAAGAAGGGGGCACTATTTCCTATATTATCTGCGGTCTCCCGTTTTTAGTTTCTTTTGAAATCTGTGATGTCTTCACCTTTAGGAAGGAGATCCACTCCCAGCGGGTATTTGAATTTCTCTCTTTTATTTACTTCCCACAGCTCACAGTTCTTAAATGGGCTTTTTGCATGTCACATCCGAATGCTTCCGCTTTGAGTGACCATGACAGCAAGGAAAGACAAAATCGTATTTGAAAAGCAATTTAACTGTTCAATGGTGCACAGCGTCTTCCAATGGATTTCCAGGCGATCCTGAAAATCGCCTGGAAATACAAAATCAAATACAAAATTGTATTTGAAAAGCAATTTAAGCAATACCATGAACACTGTTCAACGGTGCACAGCGTCGTCCAATGGATTTTCAGGCGATCCTGAATTAAGAAGCCGATGCCTTGTCAATATCAAATTCAAGCTAATGCAGCACAGTGAAGTGAAGTTTGCAGCCTTCACTTCACTCCTGATCAGCTTCTTCAGCCTTTAGGTGGGTGGGAGAAGAATGGTAAATAAAGGAGCCGTCCCTGTGTTATTTCAATGGAACAACTTCTGTGTTCAGCCTGAAAAAGCCAGTGTATGGGAATGAGTTAGCAGACAAGAGCCAGACAGCCGAGCAACTGATCCACCTGTAGAATGCACTTCTGTAGATTCCGATTATTGCTCTGTCCCAGAACCAGCTGGCCTGGACATGGCCATAAATGAAAACGGGAAATTAAAAGAACTAAAAGCCCTACAAACCAGATCGAAGATCTGAAAATCCAATCTACCTTTGGATTACAAAAGTTTGCAGGGTCCGATGATGACATCCGGTTCTACACAAGGTAAGCTTGTACACCGCAAATTGTTTTCTTTTTAAAATTTGGGTTACTCACCCCACCTCTGGTTTCTTAATTGAATAAAGGACAATTATGTCTTAACTCAAAAATACAATAAACATCTTTTCACAGGAACAGGGGTTGAAATTGAAAGAGAATCTCCAGATTGACTGCTACCAAACTGTCCACCTGAGGGGAACAAACCAGCTGTAAGGGGAGGATCCGGAAAAGTAGGTAAAGAAACTGGGGGACGACCACCACAAAGTGGCTGAGCCAACTCAACTGTGTCCCTGGTAACACATGAGCTGGCTTCAAACGGTCCACCGAAATACTCTCCTGATTACCCCCCAATTCCACCAAAAAATCCTTAGGTACCCTCTCCAAAACACGGAATGGACCATCGTAAGGAGGCTGAAGTGGTGAGCGGTGTGAGTCATGGCGGATAAATACATACTCGGAAGTCCTTTGGCACAAACACCTGTGGAAGGCAGTGATGTGCTGCCAATGGGGCAAAAGATCTAGAATCCCCATTTAGAACTGTTCTACTCCCCTGGGAATCAACCGAACCCACTGGACCCGGAAGAAATTCCCCTGGTACCCTCAAAGGCTGGCCCAGCACCAACTCAGCTAAAGAAAACCGCAGGTGCTCTTTTTGAGCCGAACGTAGGCCCAACAAAACCCAAGGCAGGCGAACTATACAGCTATTATCCACCAACGAGGTCCACAATGCAGTCTTCATTGTGCGGTGGAACCTCGCACAAAGACCATTGGCCTGTGGATGGTATTCAGTAGTACGGTGGGTTTGAACCCCACGGCTCTCCACAACTCTGAAGTGAACTGGGGACCTCTGTTGGAGGTCAAGTCCAATGGCACACCAAACCGGGACATCCAGGAGGAGAAAATGCCCAAGTCACATCAACCAAAGTGGTTGATGACAGTGGAACTGCCTCCGGCCACCAAGTAGTTCTGTCCACCGTCGTCAGGAGATAGGTAAAACCTCTGGGAGGTGGAAGCGGCCCCACTAAGTCCACATGCACATGTTCAAACTTCCATTACGAAACAGGAAAGTGCTCCAGTGGAGCCTTTGCACCTTGGCACGCTGGCAAGCCAAACAGGAAGCCTTCCATGTTCGTACATCTTTACGGAGTCCCGGCCACACAAACTTTGCCCCTACCAGTTTAACAGAAGCTTTAACGCCCAGGTTTGAAAGGGAATAAATTGCATCAAAAACCCGCCGACGCCAACTAGTAGCGACCAAAGGCCGAGATTTTCCAGTCGAGACATCGCAAAAAAGGGTTGCGCCACACTCATGAAAGGAGACCTCCTCTAAATGCAAACTGGATTCTGCCGCTTTAAAGACCAGAATATCCTGGTCTGTCAGTTGGTCTGTGGCCATGGCGAGATAGTCCACACCTAAATGCACAGAAGCAACCTTTGCTCTGGACAGTCAGCCAGCTACCATATTATTCTTGTCAGCCACATGCTGAATGTCAGTGGTGAACTCTGAAATGGAAGACAAATGCCGTTGTTGCCGAGCCAACCACAGTTCAGAAACTTTTGCCATAGCAAAAGTGAGAGGCTTGTGGTCAACAAAAGCAGTAAAGTCCCTGCCCTCCAACATGAAGCGGAAATGGCGTGTTGCCAGAAAAAGGGCAAGCACTTCCCTATCAAAGGTGCTATATTTTTTTTCGGCATCCCGGAATTTCTTGATTAAAAAACGCGAGGGGTTGCCAGACACCATCCACCCATTGCCCACAAACTGCTCCAACTGCATAATCAGAGGCATCAGTTGTTAGAGCCACAGGAACTCAACAGCAGGCAGTCCAAATTAGCTGGGTTCATGATCTGGCCATGTTCACTAAGTCTAACAAACAGCTGACGAAGGTGCACCATGTGTTCTTCCGCAGAGGGACTAGCCACCAATATGTCGTCCAAATAGACGAACAAAAACGGCCTACCCTGCAGGACCGAATCCATAACCTGCTGGAAAGTCTGCACTGTGCCTGTAAGACCAAAGGGCATCCGTAAAAACTCATAAAGACCAAAAGGCGTGATAACTGTGGTTTTGGGTACATTCAAGGGATGCACTGGAACCTGATGGTAACATTGCATCAAGTCCACCTTAGAGAAAACGGTTGCTCCAGCCAGGTGGGCAAAATGTCCTGAATGTGAGGAATTGGGTACCTGTCATTACTGGTTGCGTTGTTAAGGCGCTGAAAATCCCCACCGCGTCGCCAACCCCCGTCTGCTTTGGGAATCATGTGCAACGTAGATGCCCATGGACTTTTGGAGCGCCGTACAATGCCAAGACGCTCCATGTTTGCAAACTCCTCTTTCTCTATCGCAAACTTAGCGGTGACTAAGTAGCGCGCTCGCACAAACACCGGTGGACCGACCGTAGGTACACAATGTTCCACCTCATGCTATCAGCCCGCTCCGCATTTGACAGTTGGTAGAGTTGAAGCAGATTCTCCTTGAGCGCGCTGTATTTGTTAGCGGTTTGTGGGTTCCTCAGCAGACCCATCAGACGGCGGGTGAAAACGGAATCCAACACAGCAACTACATGGAAGTACTTGGTCTCATCTGTGGTTATCCAACGGAGATGGAACTGGGCTTCCACATGCTGGAACCTAGGTTCTGAATCATGGTTCAGAACTCCAGAAGCTTGACAACGGCAGCAGAAACAGAAGCGGCGGTTGAAGTAACGACCGCCTGGCAAGAAACTGGGTCCGAAACCACAGCCTGCGGAGAAACGACGGCAGCGTCTGGTGTGTTCTCGTTAAAAAACATGTTAAGGTGTTCACAGATGTTCGGGGTCACCAATGTGGAGGTCAGCAGAAAAGACAAAAATATAATTTGAGTCTTGTTTTATTCTCATTGTCTTCCAATCCAAACCAAAAATAGAATGAAGTACAACCGTTGGTGTCTTCTAACCTCACCTTCTCCCCTTCACAATAAAAGTATACATTCGGGTGTGAAATATATACATAGTATACGCCACAACGAGACATACATCTTAAAACCTTTCTCCAGCTTGCTTGTTGGGGCTTTGGATCCTGCCTTATAGATACACGATGTACATCGTTAATTGTTAGCTTGGGCAAGCCTTGCAAGCACCTAATGTGAGGCCCTGTCTCAAGGCTCAGTTCTCACCCTACACCCCTCTGTGAAGTGTGGATTCAGTCAAGTGCACACAAGGGTTCGAGTGAGCTGGTTTACAAGCATGCAAAAATGTGAGAATTGGGACAGTATGCTCCAAAATGGCGGGACGGGTCACTGTTTTAGGCATTTGTGCTGCTAAAAAGTACAACTACAACAAAACAAATTACTTTAAATGTACAGTAAAATAATTTTTGCTTTCCTAAATCATTGTTGGATATATGTGTTTTGTTATGACTTGTTGAATACAAACTGCCAACAGTTTGAAAATTCTATGTAATCACACATGTTCATCAGAGTGAAACTAAAGCTATTTCAATACTTTACTTTTGAAAACTGATTTTATTCTATTTTTTGCTACAGACAGCTTGCTCAATGAACTTTGCCATATTTTCAAAATGTCAAAAATACACATTAAAATGTACTAATATTCAATTTAACAGTCTGCCATTTGACTAATTAGAGGCACGATTTTTTTAACTCTTAAAACCATCTCTTTTATACTGTTAAATGTTTGGTATAAAGTGGAGGTAATAACAAAGATCAAGTTAAGGACAATATGGCACATATATAAAAAATGCCTGATACTACATTTGAAAATAAAATACACTAATGGAACTAAAATGTCCTTTTAGAAGGACATTTTAGTTCCTTTTAGGACAAACTATGAATGTTGTGACTCTATAGATGAAAAATGTTAGAAGAAATTCATCAATTTTCGTTCCCTCCATTGACGAAACAATAGTTTAAAAATCATGATGAATATCTCTAAAGAAAATAAGAACCAAATAGCTTTCTATTCCACTCCAGCAAAAAAAACTTGACATATTAGTTTCATAATTATGTATAAAGTTTTCCCAATAATGACTTTCTGCAAAAGAAATTCAAATATAAATATAAAAGTAAATATAAATTCCTGTGCATTTTCTGGCTGAGAGTTTGAGACAATACACCTTTTTTTCAATTGCAACTTGATTAATGTTTTTAGAAAGATTTTCAAAAATGTATATTGTACAAGAAATCTATTCCATCTTTAAGTTTTAATACAACAAAATTTGGTCTTCAATCAGGGGATGAATAGTTAAATTATGATATATTTAATCCTCTGGCTAAGTTTTATTCACAAATACTGCTTTCTAAAAATCACCTCCATTTTTAAAGTGAAATCATTTTAATGGGAGACCACAGACAATATAAGAAATAGCACCCCCTCCATTTCCGAAGTGCATTGGTAATATTTCCAAATATGGTATTGGTCTGTTATGTGGTCTGTCCCTGCCCCTTACTGTTTGCTGCAGCGAGGTCCTCTTCCCAGAGACAATGCTTCAAGCACTGAATGATTAATCTTCTATTACTCACAACAATGTCACCTGTGACCTGCCAATGACCCATGTGAATCAATACACTTGACACCTGGCACTCAGGTTTATTGATTGCAGGTGTGGTTGTGTGAAGATGGTAGTTTCTGTGTTTACCACTGTTCCCCTATTTGCCCTCTATCCTCTGCGAGCGCAAGGTTGAGATCCATCCATCTATGCATCCATCCATCCATCTTTTTCCGCTTATCGGGGGTCGGGTCTTGGGGGGTAGCAGCCTAAGAAGGGAGGCCCAGACTCCCTTATTAGGTCCTCCGGGGAATCCCAAGGTGTTCCTTTCCCTCCTCCCGGTGGGACATGCCCAGAACACCTCACGAGGGAAGCATCCAGGAGGTTTTCTACGGAGAAAACCCATTTCGACCTCTTGTATCCGCAACCTTGTTCTTTCAGTCATGACCCAGAGCTCATGACCATAGATGAGGGTAGGAACATAGATCCACTGGTAAATCAATCAATCAAATTTTATTTGTATAGCACATTTCAGCAGCAAGGCATTTCAAAGTGCTTTACATCATTACAAACACAGAAACACTATGCAATACAGAATCAATCATTAAGTCAAGTTCCATCAATAAATTTGTAATTGATTACATTTCAAATACAATTCTAAACAGGTGGGTTTTTAGTTGAGATTTAAAAGAAGTCAGTGTTTCAGCTGTTTTACAGTTTTCTGGAAGTTTGTTCCAAATTTGTGGTGCATAGATGCTGAAAGCTGCTTCTCTTCGTTTGGTTCTGGTTCTGGGGATGCAGAGCAGACCAGAACCGGAAGACCTGAGAGGTCTGGAAGGTTGATACAATAAAAGCAGATCTTTAATGTATTGTGGTGCTAAGCCATTCAGTGATTTGTAAACTAACACCAGTATTTTAAAGTCTATTCTTTGAGCTACAGGGAGCCAGTGTACGGACTTTAAAACTGGTTTTATGTGCTCTATCTTCCTGGTTTTAGTGAGAACGCGAGCAGCAGCATTCTGGATCAGCTGCAGCTGTTTGATTGATTTGTTGGACAGACCTGTGAAGACGCTGTTGCAATAATCAATACGACTGAAGATGAACGCATGGATGAGTTTCTCTAGATTTTGCTGAGACATTAGTCCTTTAATCCTGGAAATGTTCGTCAGGTGATAGAAGGCCGACTTTGTGACTGTCTTTATGTGGCTCTGGAGGTTCAGGTCAGAGTCCATCACTACTCCCAGGTTTCGGGCCTGATCGCTGGTTTTCAGTTGTAATAACTGAAGCTGTGCATTGACTAGATCGTTTCTCTTTAGGTCCAAAAATAATAACTTCAGTTTTGTTTCTGTTCAGCTGGAGAAAGTTTTGGCACATCCACACATTTATCTGTTCTAAGCATCTGTTCAGTGATTGGATGGGCTCTGAGTCACCTGGTGACATCGTAATGTAGAGCTGTGTGTCATCTGCATAGTTATGGTAGCTAATATTATTTCCGGTTATAACCTGAGCTAGTGGGAGCATATAAATATTGCATAAAAGGGGTCCTAGGTACCCCATCCACGGTACCATCCTTTGGTACCCCATCCTTTGACCTCTTTTCAATTGAAACAAAGAAATCCCTGTTCTTTATGTAGGATTCAAACCAGTTAAGCACTGGACCGGAGAGTCCGACCCAACTCTCCAGTCGATTCAGTAATATGTCATGGTCAACAGTGTCAAAAGCTGCACTGAGGTCCAACAGAACCATCACTGTGGTTCTCCCACAGTCCGTATTTATATGGATGTCATTGAACACTTTTACGAGGGCGGTCTCTGTGCTGTGGTGAGCACAAAAACCAGACTGGAAGGAGTCAAAGCGGTTGGTTATAGTTAGGAAGCTAGTTAATTGTTTACACACAGCTTTTTCAATAACTTTGCTGATGAATGGGAGGTTGGAGATCGGCCTATAATTCTGCATTAGTGATTTGTCCAGACTGTTCTTTTTTATAAGTGGTTTGATTACTGCTGTTTTCAAAGCCTGGGGGAAAACGCCTGACGAGAGCAATGAGTTTACTATTTGGATCAGGTCAGAAGCAATAACAGGCAGGACTTTCTTAAAGAAATGTGTGGGTAAAACATCCAGACAGCAGGAACTGGAGCTTAGTTGACTTATAATTTCCTGTAGGGTTTTATAATTAAGTAGTTGAAATTGGGTCATTTTTCCTGTATTTGTTTTGTTTGGGCACAGCATTGGTACTGACTTTATAGTGGATGTACAGATTAATTCTCTGATTTTTTGAATTTTCTCTGAAAATCGAGAGCTTCGTTTTTGAACTCAGCTCTCTCTTCACCACGACAGACCAGTATAGCGCCCGCTTCACTGCAGTCTCTGCCCCAATCCGTCTGTCGATCTCCCACTCACTTCTTCCCTCATAAATAACTAACTTGCTAATTTGTGTAGCGACACAGAACCAAGCAGTCTGAGATACTCAGTTAGTGCTCGACCATTTAGGACACCTGGGCCTGGCAGTGAACATGGAGAAAAGCAGCCTTACTCCCTCACAGGAGACCATCTTCCTGGACATTGCCATGAATTCCTTCTTAATAATTGCCTTTGGGCATGTGTCATTGTGCCCCCTTCAGATGAGGTTGAACGGCTTGTATCTGGGCCCCACACGGAATGCTCATTGTCTCGGGAGACTCTGGGTTGAGCCTCAATGTCTTTGGTCTTTGTCCCAGTGGAGGACGAGATTGTTTTCGACAACAGGGGTCCTGCTTGGTTCCCTCCCATATCAACAGAAGGTTGTGTTTACGGATGCATCCTCCATGGGCTGGGGTATGACCTGGCAGGGTCGGAGGTAGACTTGAAGTGTGCTTTGTAAGTATTTATATTCTAGTTTCTAGTATATATTTACTCATAATAAGTGATATTTTCTTAGTATCAAGCTTTTATACAGTATCTTACTGAGAAAAGTACAAAAACACTTAAAATAAGAAAAAATATTCTAACCTAAAAGCCTCTTGGTGAGAAAATTATCTTGTCAGAAAGAAAAGCATAAATCTTTTTAAGTTAAGATATTTAATCTTACTAAGATTTAAATTTTTGCAGTGATGGGCATCATCTACGCACAAGCTGTTTATGCTAACAAATGGGCGATCTTTGCAATCTGGTGCCATGATAAAGGGCAGAATCCGGTGCAGTGTTCAGTTTCTGACATACTGACCCAGACACCCTACGGAGTCTGGGTCAGTAATGCCTGCCTTCCTGCAGGCATCTACCTTGAAAGTATATGAGGATGATATTTCCTATTGGCATGTTTGATTGAATGGTTGCTTGGAAAATAAGGACATTGTGCTGTTCTTAAGAGGTACTTTGCGTACCCCCCCAACTGCTCTGTGTTATATGACCTTTTTCTGGTGCTTTAGGTTCTTCGGTCCCCCCTATTTGAGGCCTTTACATCTGCAGACCTCAAATGGATCTCACTAAAGACGCCATTCCTTTTTTTTTTTTTTGAACTTTATTTTTATTTATTTTTAACAACACATGTTCATAGTTACATTCTTCTGTCTCTTACTGACATTTATCATCTGCATTATAACTTGGCAACAGGAGATGAGACAGTAGGTGTTCTTAACAAATGTAATAATGATTACAAAACAACAGAACGGAATCAACAGACAGATAACAGCAAAATAAAATAAATACAAAACATACGATTAAATCCCCCCTGAGTTAAAGTGGTTCACACCATGGTATTTTAGACCGACCCAAGAGAACACACAAATGCAAAAGGGCAATCCTGTAATTGTGTCACTGAAATAATAACGGTATGACAGAGCTCCACCTTATATTAACAACTGTTTTTTGAAGCCTTAAGGAATATGTGATTTCTTGCATCAAATGAATGTCCCAAACTTTTTGTATCCATGTGTTATATGTAGGAAGTCCTGGCTCCAGCCATCTGATAGTTATGCATTTCAATGCTGCTGTGAACAGGATTCTTAGAAGATATCTATCATTCTTCCTGTCCAATCCATCGGGTATTACTCCCAAAATTGCCACCAAGGGGGTTTTTGGAACATTTCTTCTGAAAATTACCTTGAGAGCTTCAAATATGTCCTCCCACAATACACTTAGTTTAGGATAAGCCCAAAAGATATGAGTATGATTTGCATTCTGCGTCCCGCAGTTTCTCCAGCATGGACTGTTGGGTTCATTTTACTGGTTATTGCTGGCGTTCTGAAAAACCGGACTATTACTTTCCATTTGAATTCTCTCCATGTATTAGAATTTGTTGTTAATTGTGCTTCAGTACATATTTCTTCCCATGTGTGTCCCCTGCTATTGACTCCTGCAATTCAGTCTCCCATTTATGCTTTATGTTTGTGGAATCGTGCACATTTATGGACAGAAACAGGTCATATATTTTACTAATTACTTTATCATTTCCCTTTCCCCTTTGTATGTCCATTAGGAAATTTTCTATAGGTGTAGATTCAAGAAGTTTAGTCCAATTGTTGTGTGTCGTCACAAAGGTTCTAAGTTGTAAGTATATATAGAAGTCCGTCTTAGGGAGGCCAAATTCACTTTTTATCTGTTCAAAGGTTTTGAAATTTCCCTTATTAATTAATTGGTGGATATGAGATAGCCCATAATTAGACCAGTTTTTGAACCCAGAATCTAAATTGTTCGGTGTAAATGTCTTCATATATCCTATATTTGATAAAAGTGAAATCTGTTTTGATAATTTAAAAGCCGATTGTATTTTGTTCCAAACTTTGAGGGTGTTTTTTTGTCCAGATTGTCATTTCCTTTGCAGGAGTATCTAAGAAAGGTAATATTTGTAGTGGTATTGAGCACCTGCTTTCCTCTATTTCCAGCCAACGAGTATCTGCACTATTCTGTAGCCATACTAATAAGGGTTTAAGTTGTGCAGCCCAGTAATAATATTTTAAGTTTGGGAGTTTGAGGCCCCCTTTGGGTTTAGGTAACTGCAGGGTTTTCAATCTGATTCTAGGTCGTTTTTTTTGGCAAATGAATCCAGTTATCATTTTATCTAAAGTGTCAAAGGTAGATTTGGGAATCTCCACCGGTAGCATCTGGAATAGATAGAGTAGTCTCGGTAAAACGTTCATACGGATACTTTCAACACGACCTATCAGAGAGATAGGGAGTGTATCCCAACGCTCCAGGTCATTTTTGATGACTCGTAGAAGTTTGCTATAGTTTGCCTCATAGAGGTCACATAGAAGTGGAGGTATTTGAATACCCAGATATTTGATACCGTTCTTGGGCCACTTAAAGCCACTCTGTACTTTTATGAAGTCTGAAATTGTGCCATTTACATCCATAGCTTCCGTCTTTTCTATGTTGATTTTGTAGCCTGAGTAGAATCCATATTGAGAGATGAGCTCTTTCAGGTGAGGGATTGTTGATTTAGGTTCCGTCAAATACAATAATACATCATCAGCATATAATGAAATTTTGTGTACTTCCTTGTTAATTTCTATCCCTTTAATATTAGCATCATCTCTAATGATTTGGGCTAACGGTTCAATACTAATGGCGAACAGAAGGGGTGAGAGCGGGCACCCCTGTCTGCACCCCCGTTCTAATGAAAATCTGGCAGACCTAAAGCCATTAACTTTAACTGCTGCCTGTGGAGAGGAGTAAAGTCAACAAAATGTGGGCCAAATCCAAAACGTTTCAAAGTATGAATTAAGTATTTCCAGGACACTCTGTCAAACGCCTTTTGGGCATCTAAGGATATGATTGCTGATTCAATCTTTCTCTCTTTTTGAACACTTATGTTTAGTAAACGCCTTAGATTATCAGCATAGTACCTGCCTACAATAAATCCTGTCTGATCGGGATGTATGATTTGGGTGATGAATTTGTTAAGTCGTCTTGCTAGGATTGCTGTGAGTATGCATGAATCTGTATTCAACAGTGATATAGGTCTATAGGACTGGCAGTCTGTAGGATCCTTACCCTCTTTGTGGATTACTACTATAGTGGCTTCTGTCCAAGATGGTGCCATAGTTTTGGATTTTAAAGCATAGTGATATGCTTTTAATAGCAGGGGGGCCAGAAGATCTAGAAAAGTTTTATAAAAGTCGTTTGTAAATCCATCTGGGCCTGGACTTTTGTTGTTCTTAAGTGATTTAATTATCTGCTTGATCTCCCATTCCTCAATCGGTTGATCTAAGTTCAACGCCGCCTCATCCGTTAAGTGGTTCAATTTTATATTATTTAAAAAATCTGTGAGCTCTTGGTCATTATTACAGGTATCGGTGTTTGTATATAATAATTTGTAAAATTTTGCAAAGGCCTTTGCTATTTTGTCAGGTCTTGTCTCAATAGACTCTTGGGATTTTATTTTATGAACCATGTTGGGGACTGTTGTTTCCTCAATCTAAATGCCAATAACCTACTAGCCTTCTGGCCATAAGTTGCCCTCTACTTTATCTGACAATAGGCTGTTTAGTTGTCTGCGGGTTGCATTTAATTCCTTCAAGATTTTAATTGAAGCGTGTCTTTTATGTTTAAGCTCTAATTCTTTAATTTTGTCCTCCAAATCTTTTTGGAAGTTTTTTCCTCGCAGATGTGAAGGATATTATGCGGCCCTGAAGGAATGCTTTGGCACAGTCCCATAATATCAGAGGTGTTGTTTCTGTAGATGTATTAGTTTCTAGGTATATCTTGAGCTCCTCTGTAATAAATGCAATGAATACTTTGTCGTTAAGCAGGGACGTATTAAGCCTCCATTGTTTAGATGTTAGCCTATGTCCTATATTCCATTTTAATAAGACAGGTGCATGGTCAGAAATAGTAATAGGTAATATTTCAATATCTACTATTCTATGCAGTTCTGACTTTGGGGTAAAGAAATAGTCGATCCTAGAGTAGGAGGCATGACTGAGTAGAAAGTGAAGTCTTTAGTTCTGGGAAACCTGCTTCTCCATACGTCTACAATACCCGTCTCTATAATCTGATGTTTAAGCACCCTACTCATTCTAGAGAGGGGGGTTTTTGGAGTGGGTAATCTGTCCAATATTTGTGACAGAATACAGTTGAAGTCCCCACCCAGCAACAACAGCCCAGTACTGTGCTGTAATATTACCTTAAACAGTGACTTTATAAAATCAGGCACATCCGTGTTGGGTTCATACACATTTACAAGCGACACTTCTATGCCATCAATTGTACCATTAACTAATACATATCTTCCCTCTGTGTCTCTATGTAGCGATGTTTGTGTGAAATTAATCTGCTGGTGCACAAGTATGACAACACCCTTTTTTTTCCCCGACTGGTGGGATGAGTAGAAAGCCTTATCTGCCCAAGATTTTTTTAATTTTTCATGCTCTGTATCAGATAGATGAGTTTCTTGCAAAAAAGCAATGTGACAGTTAATTTGTTTTAATTGATTCAATATTTTCTTTCTTTTGGCTGGATTGTGGAGCCCTTTTACATTATAAGTTACGATTTTAAGTGGGTCACCCATTATCTCTATGTGGTCTATGTTTAGACATCTCAGAATATATCAAACGGCAACAAACCCTTTATGCATAACACTGTCTCATCTGTGTGGGGTCTAAGGAATATGTACAGAATGTCCACAGAACCAAACAGGGAGGGATAAAGCAAATTTTTGACAACTGTGACCAGCATTTCTAGTCTCACAAAATGAGTATGAGCAAGTAATGAGGCAAAATGATAATAATAACAGAAACAAAATAAGTTTGCAAAAAGAATTTGTGCAGGGTCCCCGGGGAACAGAGGGATCCGAACTAGAAAAACATAGAACAGGTAAATACAATGTTTGAATACTTGGGACATAGTCCCCAGCAGCTAAAATGAGCCGCTAAAGTGCACAACCAAGATTGAATATATGTGCAGTAGGTGCGCTTAGATATGTACACAAGGTGGGAAGTAAGCCAAAGTCATATTGGGGAAAATAATATAACCACGTAAGCTTCAAATGTACTGCACAAACTCCTGCAAATCCTAAAAAAGGAATCTAAAATAAAACAGCGTATTTGCTCGTATCGTTGAAATCTATAGATTTATCATCATAAACCTTATAAAGAGGTTTGACCATAAACCTATATGAACGTTAGCCATAACAATGAGATATTTTCTAATATTATTGTCTCTATCGGCTAACGGTACCTTTATTCAGCTGACTCTATTGGAGTAATATTGTTCCGGACGTATTCCATAGCCGTTTTGGGGTCGAGGAACTCCTTTTCTTCATTATAATATGTAATCCGGAATCCGGCCGGATAGAGGAGGCCGTAGCGGACCTCCTTGATGCCCCGCAGCGCCCTCCGTACCTCCGTGAAGGTGGCTGGCTCTTGCTTTGGCTACGCCGTGTAATCGGGGAAGAAGGCGACACGATGACCATTGTGAAAAAGCGGAGCTCTGCCTCGGGCTCTCCTCAGGATCTCCGCCGCGTCCCCGTCATGATGTAATTTAGCGATGATGACTCTTGGTGTCTCACGATCCCTGGGTCCTCTCCCGGTGAGTGTACGGTGTGAGCGGTCCACCTTTATGTCTCGGTCCATCTGCAGAACTTCTTTGATGATTTTTGCCACAGCTTGTGGGGAGCTGGAGCCAGGACGTTCTTCAATGCCCGCTATACGGATATTAGACCTTCTCATTCTCCCCTCTAGATCTTCACATTTATCTTTGAGCGTTGACATTTCCTTCTGTAAGCTTGTTACAGTAGACTGTAGTGAAGTAACCTCGTCTGACCACGTTGATAGGCCGCCCTTTAAGTCCAGAACGTCCGTCTTTATAATGTCCATTTCAGCTTGTATGGCCTTTGAGCTGTTAGCAATTTCGGAATGGACCGCTTGTAGTTCGGATCTTATAGCTTGGAAATCTTCCGCTAAAGCGCCTTTAAGTTCGTCTCTTATCACTTTAGCGATATCTCCTCTCAGTGACAATAAGATGTCCGCTTTCATTTCTTCGTTACTCATCTTGGCCCGTCAGACCCAGTGGTTGTCGGTGGGTCAGCGTCGCCTGTTGCCCGCTGTCTCGTGGTCCTAGCAGGCCTTGTAGCATTAGCATCGCTTCCATATCTATACTTTTGCAGTTTTTCGGCCATTCAGGATGATTATGTTTGGATTGTCCAGCTGTTTATGACCCTAAGGTTTTCTCTCTAGTTTTTCAACAGATATTGACGTGGTTAATGCTGTTTTTTTTCTTTTTTTTATGTAATTAAAACGGATTTTGCAGGAGCTCTGAAAAGTACGTCCTACGGCATATCTTGCTCACCAGCGCACCCGACGCCGTTCCTTTTGCCAATGATTTCTGCAAAGCGTGTGGGGGAATTGCAGGCTCTCTTGATACCTGAGCCCTGCTGACGGTGGAACCCTGAGGGCTCAGGTGTCACACTGTGGCCTGACGTGGCATTTATTCCTAAAGTGTCACTGGTGGCAGGATGTACCCAGCCGCTCCATCTTGCCCGGTTTGACACCGGGGGCCCCTCTGAACATCTGTGCCCTGTTCGTGCTCTTAAGGCACATATATCAATTCAACTGTGTTTTCAAAAGATGAATGGCCTTTTTGTTTGCTATGCGGACTCACTGAAACTTCAGGCCCTTTCTGAGCCATAGCTTGCACACTGGGTTATGGATTTGATCAAAATGGCTCATGCCTTGCAGGATTGTCCACTGCCAGCAGATGTGAGGTGCTATTCTATGAGGGGCATGACCTTGCATCTCACGAGAAGGTTGAGGGATTGAGTGCTGAGTGTCATGTGACACTCAGCACATGACAGCGCTGAGTGTGACACTCAGCGGCTGCTCAGCGGCTGCTGTGGCCGCAGCCACAGCGGGCTGCGGCCCACGGGCCAACTGCGGCCCTCGGGACGATAGTTTGTGGCCCCCGCCTTAATATGAAAGTTTAATGTTAGTACGGCCCACGAGTTTGATATAATTGGCACTTTTCAGTGTTGTGTGCGGAGCTGAACGAACTTACCAATCACGGTGGAGTATATTGCTCTCGGGGGCGGGACATCGGCTGGGCCTATTTGCATTTTCTATTTGTCATTATTTGCATGCGGTACATGCGCAATTTCCGCGGCCGCTCCCGCTTCACGTGCTTCAGCATCCAGTCTAGACCCGGAAGTTGCTGATCAGTGTAACGTAATTAAGGTTAGGCGCTGTAACGCTTGGGTTGTGTTTAAGGGAGGAGAGGAGGCGGCAGATTCGTCAGGACGGTCAAAAACTCACAACCACACTGGTACTGGGAATTCCACAGTGTTGTCCTTTAATAAATACGCTCTTCACCAATATTACAAAGCCCGGTTGAACGGCTGCTATATTATCAGACATGAAAATTGAGCAGCTTCCAAACAACCCGTAACATTACTAAAAAGTTAGGGAGCTAACATGTCCGTCTAGCACGTTTCTCCCACGCTCTCTACAGAGAAGCCGTGGCGCATACTTCTGACATCATTAGCAATACTAGAGTATCTTAAAGAGACACTACACAATTACGGCTGTTACAGCGCCTGACTACGGCCAAATATGGTAATAGGCAATCAGAAAGGTTCGGCTGAGGAGACCGTGTGTGTGAATGCGGCCCAACCTCACCCAGACTCTACCACCAAGGGCCCCCGGGTAAATTGAGTTTGAGACCCCTGATATAGAGTCACATTGGTCACCGGCAGGTCAGGTGACTTTGCTGTGATTAATACTCAACCTGTGAATGCGCAAAAATGATTATTCAGTGCTCGAAGCACTGCCTCAGGCGGGCATCCGGGATTCATGGAACCATAGTTACAGTGGTAACTTTTACTCTGGGACTCTGAAAATCCAATTCCTACTCATTGTCAGTTTTCTTCCACCATTGAAGGAATTGGAACTTTCTGTATTTGAATATGTTCTTGATTTTATCCACCTTGACAAACAACCATACTTCCATTTGAAGAAAAAAGTAATCCCCATAGCATAATTCTGCCACCACCATAATTTTTGCCAATTTCTTGGATTTATCAGACTATAACACATTGTTTCATGTTAATGTGTATATAAATAACTAACTCTGAAGTTAAAAGAAAAAGTCTAGTTAATCAGAAATCTCACAACACCCTGCAGTTCTTCCGCGTCCCTCATGTTGAAGACCTCTGTTCTGTTCTGTAAGGTTCTGCTCTAGTTCCAGAGTGAAAAGTTCTATACAGACATGGTGCTGCAAGGGCAGCAGAATGTTTTAGTATCCTTACTGAGTGTGACAAAGCGGACAGTATGGTGTGTAGTTGCAGGACAGACATAATCTCACACCAATGATTGATATTGATATATTGATTCAGGCTCGGGTTGTCTCTCCCTTCCTGGGTCCTCCCTCTGACTACGCTGTGGTGAAAATGATCCCTGACGAGAGGCTGCCTCCGCGGAACCTCCATCGTGTGCATGTGGACAAGACACAGGCCACCCTGAAATGGCAGCCACCCTACGACACACCAGATGCCCCCCTGGTATGAGGCTGTCACTCTGCTCTGAGACGTTGCCATGTTGGTGCTTTTAAAGGGGCAATGTCATGTAAAATCCATTTTTTGAGCTTTACATCACATTGTTATGTTAACCCCTCATCAAAAACATAACCTGGAGTATTGTTTTGATTCTTTCATGCATGTTTGAAAAAAAAAAAAGTATTACCATGGCAACCACTCAGCTGTTCGAAACGCTGTGCATGCCAGCCCCACCCTCTTAAGTTTCCGAGCTTCCGTCTGATAGAGCATCCCTTGGCCTTGTAACTCCTTGTAACTCCCCCACTCCTTCAAACTAGCCAACAGCAATAAGCAAACACCTGGTGGAACTGAGAATTTGCAGAGCTCATTGCATGAGCTACTTCTCAGTGAAACACTGGTAAAAATGTTGTTGAAGAGTTAGTAGAATAGCCATGTTGTGATGACTACCTCAAGCTCGAGTTTCAGAAAGACCAGGAATTTTTATAGAGACAGAGGCCCAATTTAAAGACACTAAATTATAAAATATTTTTTTTTTGCAATTGTTATACTTCAATTTGTATAACAATTGTAGTTAACATATTTACTTGATTGTGCAATAGAATAGCACTGTATGCCTGAAAAATGTGCAATAATGCCCTTTTAACTTTACTTTGGGGATTTCTGTGAAAGAATACCCACTTCAGTTTGAATGCTTGTGATCCAGCTGGTGTGCTCACCTGCTCTGTTTGTGTGTACATCCTCTAAGACATATGTGATTCACGTGAAAGATGTAATCCGGAAAGGGGAGAGGGACTACAAGCTGACTACCCAGAACAACACGGTGGAGTACCTGCTGAGAGGCCTGGAGTCGGGAGGAAGGTACAGCGTCTCCGTCCGCCTTCGCAACATGACCAAGGAGGCCAGCTTCACCCTCAACACAGGTCTGTCAAAGCCACTCCTCAAGGGATGGAGTTTAATAAATTATATACTTTCTTCCAAAAAAAAAGTGGTCAAAGCTTCCACCAGCTTTCACTCCCAAACATGAGTAAACACAAGGCAGCACAAATATATCCATTGTTGGAGATATGTGACTCCTCCTACACAGCCAAATGGAAGGAGATTGAATATACAAGCAATGGTGTCCTCTTGCAAGCAGCAATTGGAAATATACACTTAATAAAAGACCTTAATGAACTCAATCCATGTTCAGAAATAGCACTCAAGACCTGGCCAAAATTAGTAAAAGAAAAGAAAGAGTCCTGTTTGCCAATCGGATGGATAGCATGTGACCAAGACTTTACCCCAGATAAAACAGATAATACTTTTAAAAAATGGATTGAAAAGGGCTTGGTAAAATACAATAATTCATATCATAAAGGCTGTCTGAGGACCTTTCAAGACATTAAGCAAAAATATGGTCTCGATAACAGATTTCTTTCATTATTTACAAATCTGGCACTATTTAGAAAAAACTAATTTGTTGGTATCTTAAGTATCTTTCTAAAATCGCATCAATCAACCTCCATTATCAAATTAACATCCAAAATGTATAATGAGCTGCAAAACCTGGAGGGAGGTTATACATTATATATTAAAAAGAAATGGGACAAAGAAGGGAACCATCAAATTCACATTGAAGACTTGTTAGACATTTTGAATAACTGTTGAAAATGTACATCATCACTAACATATAGGGAATTTGCTTGGAAGATTGTTACACGCTTCTTCAAAACACCAGCTCAGAGGGGCAGAAATGCAGATAGAACATGCTGGAGGTTATATGGGTCGAAACAAGCTGGCCATTGCTCTCCTAAGTTACTTTCTTAGTGGGGGATAATTAAACAAAGTGTGGAGACTATTATTGGGGCCAATTTTGCTCTAAACTTTGAAACTATGTCCTTGGGCAAATGACCAAACTCTGTAAAGGGATTCTATAAAACATACATTTTCAATATAATGCTAATTGTATTATATTAATACCAGTAAAAAAGCAATCATTCGGAAATGGATGACAGAGAAAACGCCCACACTAGAAGACTGGACATCATCCAGGACATTTGCAAGACGAAGGAACTGACATTTGCATTGAAACTGGAGCAAGACAGATTGAAAAATGTTGACCCCATGGCGGACTTTCATGAACACCAGATCTGAACCTAATGAAAGTGAGGTGACACCCATTGTCCCTTAGCTACTTTGTTTGGTTTAGACCATTCGTTTTAAGGTTCGGAAAAGTTGTTTCAATGTGATATTGGTTTGTTTGTTCTTTTTCCTCCCCATTCTTCTGAGAGGGTTTCGGGGGAGGAGAAGGAAAGAACGGAAAAAGAAAAAAAAAGTGGAACACTAGATACCGGAGATGGGATAATCACATGAAGGGGTATGCTGTATAGATCCATATAACAAACTGAATAGATGATTGTATAAGACTATACCACCTTTTGTGAACAGACGAGATGCACATTCTTCATGTTGTTCCTTAATAAAAATTTGAATGAAAAAAAATAGTTTCCACCAGAATAAACCAGAAGCTTGGTAAATGCTGAAAAATCTGCATAATTTAGAACAAACTGCATTATGCATTTTAATACATATTCATGCATACCTTAGACCTTGTGTAAATCATAAAATTCTAAAATTAATGTAGAATTGTCCAGCTAATTTATAACTTTAAAAATCGTTATAGTTTTATTTAGTGAAAGCAAAATAAGGCCTGCAATATTAATATCAATATCAGCCCAAATTTTTTTATGTTGCTGCACCTCTAATATTTTTTTATGTGTCTGCAGCAAAATCTTTTAAAATATTTTACATATTATTGCTAGAGCCAGACCATATTATAAACAAAGTTGCAATGTTTTGGTAAATACTATAAAATTGTGGTCATTTTAATTTATAGTCATCATAACGGTGGGATTCTGATTTGGATCCAACGTTAGCATGGAGTTAATATCATTGAAGTCTATGATGAATTCATGTAGGTGTCTGATTTTAACTGTAGTTTTGCTCACAAGAGCAGCAAAATGATTTGATTTATTATTTCCCTCCTTTTCAGTTCCTTTGCCTGCTCCAGAAGCCTTGAAAATTCTGACAGAAAATGACCATGTGTTCCTCTTCTGGAAGAGCCTTGCAGTCCGAGAGAAGGGCTTCAATGAGAGCAGGGTGAGAAATTACTGACTGCTGCATTGCTTTACAAGGGCTACTGCCACCTCACCACTTCCTAGACCAGGATATGCTCAGGCTTATTTGCATGATCCAACCCTAACATTATATTGTTGTCTATTAAGATAGGAATACAGCTAGCATTTAAAGTTGCTTGAACCATACAAACAAACTCTGTCAAATAAATGCTCTAACCTCTCAACATGATTATAACAAATAATACAGTCACCACTATCCAAACTATATTATTCGTTATATTTGGGAGTGGCACATTCCCTCTAGAGTTCAGAGACCATCTTTTATTACTGCCACTTACTTGTGTGTAGATTCCTTTACATTAGTAAGATGCTTTATCTGCTTTAGTGCTGTAGTCTGATCTATCAGGAGATCCAGTTGTTAAGTGATCCCCAGTCTTTCAGTTGGGAAACCTAATCCAGTCAGTAGTGTGAACACTATTTTCAAAATCGTGGATGACTGCAGGTAACATTTGGCTGTAGTCAGAATTTATGGTTCAACAATAAGAAAGCGATTGTGAAGAACCTACTACATTCATCCAAAAGTTCCAACACCAAACTACTGCTGATCTAAAGAACTCAAAGAGCAGTAAATCACCACAAAGAAACATTTTGATGATCCTTGGCTGGTTCCCACAACAAGATTTTAAATTATCTGCCGATCTTCAAAACCTGAGGGACCACACATGATAATAACTGTGTGGTCCCCCTGAGAGGAACCAAACCTGCTAAAGCTTAACAGGTTTGGTTCTACAGTGTGTGGTGTTAAGTCACATGGCTGGAGCAACACACCACACACAAACTGATTTCACTCCCCAACATTCAGCTGTCAGATGGGAAGTTTTACAAAATCTCAGGACCAAACGTGAGTTAAGAGTAAATAAACATGGCCGAAAGCGATAGCTTGTGGACTGTATTTAACAGAGAAAAAAACCCAATACAAACATGTATTGTTTGTAAAACAAGAAAGGTGTTTTCTTGTTGCCATGCCAGATATTTTGTCTTTGTTGTATTTTTGATTCCTTTCCGTGTTTCCATCATTTCCTTTCTGATTGGCTAAATATCACATTCAACAGGTTGCGTTGTCGTTTGTCTTTGGGGAACACCACACACGCTGCGATATCAGGACAAGACGATCCAATATGTTGAATATCCCTGATTTTAAATGTGAGCGTTCCTGAGCGGACCAGATTTGTTAATATTCCACACACGGCAGGAAGAAGATCTCCTAATACGATAGGAAGCAGCTCAATAATCTGGATGTTCTTAAAATTGTCGGAAGGGGAAGATCAGGACAAAACTGGCATAAAAATCTGTCCATGTGAACAAGGACAGAAGGGATAAGACAGAAGACAGAGGTTCAGGCCTTTTGCGGGGGCACACAGGTAGCGCACAAACCACATACAGAGGGCTTAGTCCCTCACACGGCTGTCATAGGTTCGAGTCTCGCGTCTCGAAGTCCACAACCTTTGCCACATGACCTTTCCCTTTCTCATTACCCACCTTCCTGTCTGACCACTCTTAAATAAAGGCCACTAGAGCCAATAAAATCTTAATGAAAAAAAGACAGAAGTTCAACCACTCGAAGCTTGTAAGTCAGTGTGATTTATTTACTGATAGATTCTACTGCTGTTGTTCACAGGGATATGAGGTCCATGTGTTTGACAGTGTGACCAACCAGACAGTTTATCTAGGAAACACCACAGAGACTTACTTCCGCATCAGCAGTCTGCTGGTGGGACACAACTACACATTCTCGGTGCAGGCCAGGTGCCTGCTGGGTGGCCAGCTGTGTGGGGAACCTGCACTCTTGCTCTACAACCAACAGACAGGTACAGGTGATCCTCTAGAACAGTGGTTCTTAACCTTTTTTGAGGTACCGAACCCATCAGTTTCATATGCGCATTCACCAAACCCTTCTTTAGTGATAAATTTTTTTTTTTTTTTTTTTTCTCCAAATTCAAGACATTTCAACTCACAGCAAGTTACAGTGTTACTTCATTCTGGCCCCCAAAAATATTTTGGCCCCATAAAAGAATTTCAGCCCCCAAAATATTATTTTTTACTATTTTACTAATTTAAAAATAAATTTGGATTTTTTCAAAGAATGACAAATTTTTTAATAACTTAATTTTTTTTATTTTAAATTTAATTTGTTTTTTGTCATTTTGAATCCACAAAATACTTTTTGGGGGCCAGAATAAAGTATTGCACAAATTACATACCTGCAAATAAGTGTGACTTCTGCTGATGTTTTTGGGAGACCAGTTCAGAGTGGCTTCACCTTGGCAAGTGCATCTTCAGAGCAAAGTCTGTTCATTTTCTTCTTTTTTTGCTCTACATATTTAGTATGGATTAAAATATTAAGAAAGAAACCACGCGACGTACAACTACGACAGCTGCTGATACTGCGCGCACTAAATTCCCCGCAGCCCTGATTGGCCGAGCAATGTAACATGATCCTCTGCAGCAAGCGATGGCCAAGCGGGGCGTGTCATCACGACTTTACACAAGTGTGTCTTTACCTCCGCGGCAGAGGCTCCGCCGAACCCCTGAGACCGACTCATCGAACCCCTGGGGTTCGATCGAACCCAGGTTAAGAACCACTGCTCTAGAACCTCCAGGGAAGGGTTATCGCACAGATTGATGAAGCTGGGTTTAATGAGGAGCACAAACCACATGATAAATACTCAACTTGTATGCTACTTTTGATCATGTCAAAAATCCCATGCATTAGAAAGAGAAATCTTAATTTCCTTTTCTTGATGTTGTTTTTCCCACCTGTTTAGGGAGCAGCGATGCATCCCGCAGTGAGAGCCATTCCAGAGATATGGCATCAGTGGTGGTTCCTGTCCTCTTTCTGCTGGTGGTGGTTGTGGGCAGTGGCCTAGTGGCGCTCTATATACGACACCGCCGGTTGCAGAACAACTTCACTGCCTTTGCCAACTCCCACTACAACTCACGCCTTGGTTCTGCCATCTTTTCCTCTGGGGATGAATTAGGTAACTGTAAAGGATTCTACACATAGCAAGTTAAATCAAGTTTGGTACATTTTGGGGGAATTTTATGTGATAAATCAAAATAGCACCAAATGTAGAGTGGAAGAAAAAGGTTGTTTTTAAAGGGCATAATGATGGAAAATCAACTTTTTTGAGCTTTCTATCATGTTATAATGTTATTCCCTCATCAAAAACATACCTGGAGTGTTGCTTTGATTCTTTCATGCTTGTTTGAGAAATCCTTTAAATATATCCATGGTAACCCTGGAAAACAAACACTGGATCACCAGTGGCCTAATGGAAATTTTAAACAAGAAAAACAAGGAGTTATTGGGGAGTATACAGAAGCAGTTAAAAGTCAAGATTAGAGACAGCAAAGAAGCTGGAGAACAACCTTCAGAGGAACGATCTCACAGATGTGTGGTCAGGGATGAAGAAGATTATAGGCTTCAAGCAAAAGGAGGATCAGATCAATGGAAGTCTGGACATAGCAAATGAGCTGAACACATTCTTCAACAGGTTCAGCTCAGGAACAAGCTCATCATCATAATCTCCTGTCTCCAGCCATACAAATATCCCACCTTCCTCTGACCCTCAGCTTTCCTGTCAAACCTCAGATGTCTTATTTCCACCTCAGTCATGGACTCTTCTGCTTCCACAAGTTTGTCTTCAACCAAATCAGGCAATGGTGTTGCTCTTTTTGCCTCCACCTCACACTTTTCTGTATTTAGAAGTCAGGTGAGGAGGCAGTTGGAGAGACTAAACCGGTAAAACTAAGGCTGCAGGTCCAGATGGTGTCAGACCCAAAGTCCTGAAAGCCTGTGCAGAACATTTCTGTGGGATTCTGCAACATCTCTTCAACATTAGCCTGATCCAGGATGTCTCCAAAGACACTGGTGGAGCCCCCAACAATCACCTGGATCTATGACTACCTCACAAACAGACCACAGTTTGTGAGACTGAAGGACTATGTGTCTAACCAAGTGGTTAGACACAGAGTGTTGTTAGCCCGCATGTGTACATCTACGCATACAAGCTCAAAATTTCACATTGTCAAATTACGCTCTTCTAGATGAGAACAAGCGACTGTGGCCTCATTGCATCAGCAACACAGGACCACACAGGGCACTGTACTCTCTCCATTCCTTTTCACTCTGTACACTTCAGAGTTCTAGCACAAATCTGACTTCTGTCAACTACAGAAATACTCAGATGATTCTGTTGTCGGTTGTATCAGAGATGAACAAGAATCTGAGTACAGAGATCTGGTGGACTGCTTTGTGTCATGGTGTGGGAACAATCATCTCATCTTAAATGTGCACAAAATAAAGGTGATGATTGTAGATTTAAGGAGGAGCAGGGTTAGATTAAACCCTACTTACATCATGGGAGAAGAGGTGGAGGTGGTTGAGAAATATAAATACCTCGGTGTTCATCTGGACAACAGACTGGACTGGAGACGCAACAGTGAAGCCTTCTTTAAGAAGGGACAGAGCAGACTGTACTTAATGAGGAAGCTAAGGTTTGCAAGGTTTGCACCAAGATGCTGCAGATCTACTATAAGTCTGTCGTTGAGAGCGGCATCTCTTCATCCGTCATCTGCTGAGCCAGCAGCATCAGAGCCAGGGACTTAAAACAGCTCAACAGCCTGATAAAGAAGACTGGTTCTGTTCAGGGAACGACTATGGAACCTCTGTAGATGATAATGAATATAAAGAAGGATTCTTCATAAAATCAAGAAAATTATGGACAACCCTGACCATTCTCTTCACGAGAATATCTTGGGCAGGCGGATCATCTTCAGTCAGAGGCTTCTTCTGGTTCATTGTGGTACAGACTGCTTCAGGAGATTTTCCCTGCTGACAGCCATCGCCATTTTCAATGTTTCTTTAGAGAATCTTGATGAGCTACTACAACATTTAATTTCCCTTTGGGATTAATAAAGTATTTTTGAATTGAATTTAACTGAATTGAAACATTCAACTGTACAAAGCTTCTGGGTGGTCCTAGTTCCCCCTTCAAGGACGAAGCTCCTCCTCTGAGATTTAGTTTCCGAGCTTCCGCCTCACAGATGGAGAGGGAACAGCACTGTCTCAAGTCACTGTGTGACCTTTGCCCCAGTTACCTGCCAGGCTACTGGTCTCCTACCACAGAGTGCAGCATAAAGCCCAGTGAGGAGGACTGAATTGGAGAAATGCAGGTTTAAAAGCCGAACATAACAGCTGCAGTCTGGGAGCGCTTTAGACAGAATGACCTTGGTAAACCAGTGAACCTGTGGAGTCGCTATGTTGTAAAACAATAGCAATTGAATAACGCAAACAAATATATCTGCAACTAAATTGCACTGATGCTGGTTTCTTTGCTTGGAGACCGTCCTATTGACGGTCCACAATCACTGAGGTGCGGTGGCGATTTCTGATTTGGGCGACATAGGCAACCACCCAGGGTGGCATCTTGTGGGGGGCACAAATCCCTCCGCCCATAAACCGGAGGTTCTGAGTGTGAACAAGTGCCTAATGCAAACCCTCTAAACTCCCTTGCCACTTTCTTCCAGGTGTAACAGTTATGGGCTAGGCAGCTAACTGCGGCTACATAAGCAGCATCGGAAGAGTGGCCTTTTAAGGAGCCTGAGGTGTGAAAAAACACAGGAGGCAGTGCTTTTAGTTTTGGTGAATATATATATTAAGTGATTTGAATAAAAAAACATACAATTACAATAACACAATGAGACACATGAGAATTGACTCAGAATAAATTGATTTCCAAATCATAAAGTCCATAGTCCATTTCTAGCTCGCCATCTTTCGATCCAGTTGAGGATCTGATCCGACAGGTGGGAAAAAAAAAAACCCGACCTAAAAGGTCAGAAAACCCATTAAGTGTTTTATCAGAAACAATTATGTACAAATATAATACAAAGGATATAATTATTAAATTTAAACATCTAGTTTATGCATACTAAATGCAAATGCAATAATTAGATTCCTAATAATTAAACAAACATTTCAATCAGGTTAAATTAACCATAATTTAAATAAAACAAAACTATCATATTTCAACTAATCAATTTAAAGTTAAAGTGCACTTCCAAAATATCAATCAAGAAAAATAAAATAAATTAAAGCTGCAAGCAGCCTCGGGCGGCCCTCGCAGCAAGCGCCGCTCCGGCCTATTGGCCACCGCGGGGGTTCCGGCCACCGCAGAAGCTCTCGCGCGTTTTCCAGAGCCGCAGCCCGCTCCCCACCGCAGAAGCTCTGCCGCAGTTTCCAGCACTGCCGCCCGCTAGCCGCCGCAGAAGCTGTCGCGCATTTTCCCCAAATTACATCTCAAACCCGTTGGGCTCTTTAGAGCAGAACAAAGGTCATACATATCCAGTTTGGCGCCAATCGGATGATCCATGTGTGAATTAGAGCCAAACGTATGTATATGGCGAGGGACTGATATTCGCCATTTGGCCACGCCCACACGGTTCAGCCAGCAGTGAGCATTGACAGAGTTTATCATCCGAATCATCTTGATTAGGTCAAGAGAGCCATAAACAGAGCTTTCCAAGGAAAAAAACGGCACTTCCTGTTCCGAGGGGGCGGGGCTTAGATGACGTCATAATATGATGACGTAGGATCGACGGGCAAGCCTCCAGGATCACTCAGGCCAAGTTTGATGCAGCTCGGTCAAAATATGTGGAATGTAGAGGCAAACGTATACGAACGGCGTTGCCGCCATTGAAAACTCTTGGCACTTTAAAGCAAGCGAGACCAACTTCCTATCTGTCATCCAACACAGAATCACCTTGATTAGGTCAAGAGAGCCATAAACAGAGCTTTCCAAGGAAAAAAAGGCACTTCCGGTTCCGAGGGGGCGGGGCTTAGATGACGTCACAATGTGATGACGTAGGATCGACGGGCAAGCCTCCAGGATCACTCAGGCCAAGTTTGATGCAGCTCGGTCAAAATATGTGGAATGTAGAGGCAAACGTATACGAACGGCGTTGCCGCCATTGAAAACTCTTGGCACTTTAAAGCAAGCGAGACCAACTTCCTATCTGTCATCCAACACAGAATCACCTTGATTAGGTCAAGAGAGCCATAGATGAAAGTTTCCAAGGAAAAAAATAGCACTTCCTGTTCTGAGGGGGCGGGGCTTAGATGACGTCATAATCTGATGACATAGAATTTTCAGACATCACACCAGCATCACTCAAGCCAAGTTTGGTGCAGCTCGGTCGAAACATGTGGAATCTAGAAGCAAAAGTATGGCATCGGCGTTACAGGTCACTTCGCCACGCCGCCACGCCCAGCTGCTATCTCAAAGCCGGTCAGGGTTGGAAACCTCAACACACCAACATGTCTTCTGTCTCTGGACACAGGTTCATGTTGATTAGGTCAAAGGGCTAAGAGAGCGACCGTTCACAGTAAAACATGACACTTCCTGTTCTCAGGGGGCGTGGCCTACGTGATGTCATCATTTGACCATATGGTATTGTAGGCCACCTGATGACGATCAATCACTGAAAGTTTGGAGTCTCTGTGACTTTTTGTGTTAGAAATACCAATTTTTCAATTTTCCTGTGTATTACAAAATCGAAGAATTTCATCTGCAGGGCAATGCTGCCCTCTGGTGTCGAATTACTGAAATAATGAAACTATTTCAGTGGCCAGCAGAGGGCAGCATTGCCCTACAAACGACGAACATGTACTGTTTATTATGTAATTACACAGAAGATCTCTCTAATTCATTCTGAGGGGGCGGGGCTTAGATGACGTCATAATATGATGACATAGCATTGTCAGGCATCACAACAGCATCACTGAGGCCAAGTTTGGTGCAGCTCGGTCGAAACATGTGGAATCTAGAAGCAAACGTATGGCATCGGCGTTACAGGTCACTTCGCCACGCCGCCACACCCAGCTGCTTCATCGCAGCCGGTCAGGGCTTGAATCCACAACACACCAACATGTCTTCTGTCTCTGGACACAGTTTCATGTTGATTAGGTCAAAGGGCTAAGATAGCGACCGTTCACAGTAAAACATGACACTTCCTGTTCTCAGGGGGCGTGGCCTACGTAAAAAAATAATTTCACGACAGGGTATTTTAGGACACCCGATGACGATCAATCCCAGAAAGTTTGGTCCCTCTATGTGTTTTTGTATAGGAAATATAAGAGTTTCGTGTTTCATGGCGAGTAGGTGAACTTTGACCCCTGGTAACCCCCCTTCAGCAAGATCATACAGTCACCAATTTGATAACTTTAAATCAGACATGCCTTATGATCAGACTGACCGAGTTTGAAGCCGATCAATCGAAATCCCTAGGAGGAGTTCGATCAAATGCAAAGGCTGTAAACGTCACACTCGAGGTCCAAAATGGACCTTCAATACAAAATGGCCGACTTCCTGTTGGGTTTAGAGCATGGCTCCAAGAGACTTTTTTGTACGTCCTGACAAGATACACATGTGTACCAAGTTTCGTAATTCTAGGATAAAGCATGGCATGGGGCTGTTCATTTAAAATACTCTAGGGGTCGCTATAGAAAAATTAGGCCACGCCCACCAAATATCGCTATGGATTCCTGTTCGGGGATGGATAAGGATCCATCCTAGTGAGTTTGAAGCAGCTCACCCCGAAACTGTGGAATTCAGAGCCAAACGAAATTCGATGGCGTTCGCAACGCCGCCACGCCCACCTGCTTCATCGCAGCCGGTCGGGGTTGGAATCCACAACACACCAACATGTCTTCTGCCTCTGGACACAGTTTCATGTTGATTAGGTCAAAGGGCTAAGATAGCGACCGTTCACAGTAAAACATGACACTTCCTGTTCTCAGGGGGCGTGGCCTAAGTGATGTCATCATTTGACCATAGGGTATTGTAGGGCACCCGATGACGATCAATCACTGAAAGTTTGGTCCCTCTATGTGTTTTTATATAGGAAATATAAGAGTTTCGTGTTTCATGGCGAGTAGGTGAACTTTGACCCCTGCTAACCCCCCTTCAACATGCTCCAAAACTCACCAATTTGATAACTTTAAATCAAACATGCCTTATGATCAGACTGACCGAGTTTGAAGTCGATCAATCGAAATCCCTAGGAGGAGTTCGATCAAATACGAAGGCTGTAAACGTCAAAATCGAGGAAAAAAATGGACGTTCAAGACAAAATGGCTGACTTCCTGTGATAGTTGGCTAATAACATTAAATGTAAGTTCTGAGTCTTTTGGTGAGCTCTACAAGTGTGCCAAATTTCATGTCTCTACGATGAAGTACGTTCATACCATTGTGTTAACAGAAAATTGCTAGTTGCCGCCGTTGAGCAATTTTTTTTGCGATTTTTGCAACAACCTTAAAATTCAAAATTTTTAATTTTTCTAGTTGCGACCGCCAAGTTTGGTGAGTTTTTGAATATGATAAAGCCCCCAAAAAGGCACACGAAGAGGTGGGAAGAATAATAATAATAAACAGTACAGATACAATAGGCCTTCGCAGCGCTTTGCTGCTCGGGCCTAATTAATTGTCAAATACTCAAGCAGAGTGAGGGAAGGAAAATAAATAAATAAATAAATAAATAAATATACTGCGCAATATCAATTTAAGTGTAGCTACATTCTGTTCTGATCAATTTTAGTTTAAACTTCAGTGCCTCGGCATCAATGTAAAGGTGTCAGAATACGCACAAACTTCAGCAACAAGTTACCTTTTTGAAGAGAGTGGCCACTTAGCCACAATCAGCACTAACAGAATCCTGGTGACGGTCCAGGTAAGCAATGCCAGTGATTCTAATAAAACAACGCTCCAATGAGCAATCGAGCAGAAATACCACAAGGAAAAAATAACACTGTTAACAAATAAACTCACCCAGCAATCAAATCAATAGGTTCAAAGATTGTTTGAGGAATTCCTGAGGAAGACGCCAACAGCAAGCCACAATCACAGTGGAACAGGTGAGGATCTCTCTCTGCGCACTGGAGGCGTGGCTTTAAATAAGTTAGCAGCGTTCGGGCAACACAGGAAGTGGGCCCGCAAAAATAAAAGTCCTTTACTAATTGTGGGTTACACAGGTCTTCCAGTTACAGTATTAAATGTTCTTTCGAAATTAGTTTACTGACTATTTGGGGAATTTTTCTGCCATAATCCAAGAGCACACATTTTCAGTCAGAAAGCAGGATTTCATGTCTTTTTGTTCTCAAAACATTAGATACTTTTGCTTACATTTTTATTTTGAAAGCAGGACTTCATATCTTTCTTCTCAAAACTTGTAATGATTGTACTTATACCCCTTTTTCACTGGCTCTACTCCAGCTCGGCCTGCCTGGGCTCCGCTCTGCTTCGGAGTCAACGCGTTTCCACAGGCCCAGTTCAACTCCGTAGCTGGGTGACGCCTCCTGGCGGTCAGGGGTATAGCGCCCCGCCTCCAGGCGCTATGTGCTGTGCTTTGTTAAAATGCGTCCTAACGCGAGTTGTTGTTTTTCTGAGACAAAAGAAGAAGAGAGAGAGCTGAGCAATTTTTTTATAGCCTGATTGTGATTTTTCTGAGATCTCAAGAAAATGCTCAGTGGAGGAATCCTGCAATTGTGGTGAGAATGACAGCTGATCTCCACCTTGCAGCGGGAGGAAAGCAGGTGGCCCAGACATTGCAGGGTAAGCTAATGATGATTTGTGTATTATAGTATTATAAAACTTGTAATACAGTGCCGAATATACACGTGCTAATTTTAGCCAGGGTGTCGCAAATAACTTAAAGTGTCAGAATTGCATGTTAGTGCCGCACATTCATAATATATTTCAATGTGTTTTCAGATGTTGGTAAACTGTCACCGCAGATCATCAGTGTGGTTATTTCTGCAGCCTCTGAGTTGTAGCATGTCTCATCAGTGTCCGTCTTCCTGACTGCCAGTCTGTGTTACCTTCAGGATGTCCAGAGACCTTCACCTTTATGGAGCAGGCATGAGCTCAATGTGTTGATGAAACATTTATAATAATAAAAAAAATGCTTCCGATGTTCTCACAGAGTTGAAGTGCATTAACAATCTGTTGTTTTTAATTTCTCAATATGTTTAATTGTGATTCATCTAAAGTTCAAGTTGTACTGAAAACAAATAAAGCTGTATTCCTTCTAATCT